>NC_068314.1:1734028-1866528 GCF_025860055.1 Xyrauchen texanus | reverse complement strand
TCGCTCTTTAACAGGAGAAACTCAGCACAGTTTGTTCTGTGTGGTGTGAATTCCCTATAAAGTTGTGTCACTTTTACATGTTACATTTCTACATATCTTATTTCATAACCGCCCACAATGTAGTTTAAGCTGGTGCAATCATCACTGAAATAGCGCTGCATCTTGAGTATTTATATGAAGTCATTGTTGTTTTGTGGAAACAAATCTCAATATATAATACAATATTACAGTCCGAGGAAAGCAGGCGGTAAACTGAATTTTATTTAAGAGATTCTTGTGCACATTATCATTGATTATGGCAGCAGTAATTCATCAAATAGTGTTATATCTCAAAACCTAAGTGAAGTGTGCTTGGTGACTACATGTCTCTTCCTGTCTAAGTGGGCGGTACTTTGCTAGAGTACACTACAAAGTGGACTAGATAATCTTTTTCATCTTCTTATATCAGATAATGCAACATTAATGTGTGCTTTGTCACCACAACATATCAGACAGATGGATAGACAGAGACTGGTATCCATCACCATGACAACCGTCTCTCAGCTGCAGCTAGAGTCAGTCATTTGCTGCCTAAACTTTCAATACAGCACTTTAATTAATCCCTCAAATGATGTTTAGTCATTTTTGCACTTTTATTCAGTTGTTTTGAAATGGATACTCAAAGACGCTTCTGTGATTTTAGTAGGAAATACCCTGAGAAAAGATGTATCAGAGGGTAATACATCACTAAATGATTACCATACTCATACATACTCATAACTCATACTCATACAAAGGAGTAAATTGTGGGTTGAAGATTGAAGAATAAGCGGGGTTGGTTTTATTTGCCTTTATTTTGATAGCATATTGGAGTGAAAGCTTCAATCGTCTGTTTTGAAGTGAAGGTTCATTGGCTTCGATGTTAATAATTCATAATTACTGTTAATAATATTATATAATAATATATATAGCAGCAATTACAGGGCCAAGCACCACACTGGTAACAATATCATTAATATTAGATTACCAAAAATTATCAACAGAAATTTTATAATCAAGGTGGTTTAAAAGCCACGTGTAGAATTTCTTGAAATGTAAATAAAACTAATAAATGTGGGTTAATAGGTTGCTCTGTTATCAAGTTCAATGATGCATTAAACAAGAACGTTTTGGTCTATCAAAAACATTTTTGTATATTTTTGCCAGCATGGTCAGAAATTGATCTGACCCAAATTCGAGAAAGGTTCGTGAACAAGAGGTCGACCGATATTGGTTTTTTCAGGCCGATGCCGATGCCGATCTTTTGAAATCCGGGCCGGCCGATGGCCGATTAATGCTGCCGATTTATTTTGGCCGATATTTGGCCGTTATGTGCTTGTTTTTAACCTCTTATTTGAACCTTTTATTTGAAAGATAAAATGTAACACAAATAATTACTTAAGATAGACAACATTTCTCAACAAATACATTTATTGAACACTTGACCAATCTGCACTTGTACACTTAAAATTAAAAATGTATAATGTAAAAACATATTGTATAAATAATGTATAACAAATATATTAAATAAACAAAGCAGGTGTTACGAACTGCTCCGAGACACGACGGTTGAGATCCAAATGCAGCTTTAATTAAGACACGTAATCCAATATTCAGAGCATCCAAGAGAAGCACAGGCATAACTAGGGATTGGTATCGTTAAGGTTTTAATGGTATTACTATCTTACCGATACTGCTTATCGATCCGGTACTTTAACGGTATTCTTAACGGTTCTTTTTGTTATATATATATATATATATATATATATATATATATATATATATATATACACAAATATAAACGTTATATAGGCACAGTGATTTTATTTCAGGAAGGTCTACTAACATTACTGTTCAGGTGTGGTCTAAAAAGAAATCTAATAAAGTAATCAATTGTAAAATAACACTGCATAGTTTATCATAGATAGATTAATGCTTATTAATACAGAAGTTATTCATTCAAGAGCTGTAAGTGATTTTCTCTTTGCCTTTTGTTGTTTGATTGGCAGTAATGGCTCAATCGTCACATGTTTAATAGACCGCTTCCCCTTTAAGACCGAGTTCAGATCTAATAGGCTCCTGATGCAGCATATTTTCTCCCAACTATTTCCATAACTACGTCCATTTAAGATGTAGTTATGGAAAACTGTGTTTAAGTGAATCTCCAAGCCTGTCGTTTTGACATATTTTTGTGTATATTTGATCGTTTAGACACGCACATGAAACCCAAAGTAGCCTATAGTTTGCTTGTCTCTTTGCGGTGTGTTTCGGAGCGCGCGCCGCCTTGGGAATGGTATCTCTTGCGCTCTTTTTATAATTAAACGCGTCCCGCAATTTAGTAACAGTAGCATTTTACAACAATCACCGATCGTGCTGATTCTGACGTTAAGTTTGAGTTTTAGGGAGAAATGTCAGTGCACCGCTGTGAAGGGAAGGAAGTTGTGCTAGACAGAATGCGGCTTATGTATAAATATTCTTCTTATAATCTTTGGAAGGCGAAATCTAAAATAAAATCAGACTAATATCACAGATCTAAACCAGGCTACGTTTGAATGTTTAGTTCTGTCACTCATTATGCAGGGCTCATGTTGTGCTCGCTGTGGCACCGCGTGAGCGAGTTCTCTCTCTCTCTGACTGCGAATAGCTAAATTTCATCACAGACAAATGGTTTCATATTACTATACATAGAAATGGCTGGCGAGATAAAATAACTTTCTCTTTATAGCAATAAAGAATGTATTTTCTTAATTTCTCCAGTACCGACAGCAGAACCGATAACGTCCGAGCTTACCAAAGCCAGTCCTTCAATAGCCTATAGTGCGTTGGTATATTTTTATTACTTATTTATCTGCATTGAGTGACAACCCTCTCAAATATAAGACACACAAACAGAACAAATAAAAGTCTCAGATTCACTGTCTGTAATTGCAAAATTCTTGCTTACTTATTGTGACATGATAGCAACCCTTCTGCTGTGATAATGCAACTTCAACTACGCTATCAATATCCAAAGTAGCCGAACGTCATGTCAACTATCGCGTTTGTCACGTTTTTTTCTTGAAGTTGGCAGTAACATATCAAAAGTTTTTAATTAAATCTAACCCTTACTGTTTTCTCCAAGGAACTTAGCTCCTTTCTTATGCACTGGATGAGGTCTGTTCACTCTGCTGGACCTCTATTGTGAACACTGTAGGAGGAGTAGGCTACTACATTTTTTTTTATTTTCAACGAAAATCAAAAATGCCAGAGAGGATATATGACTGACCATGGCAAAATGACCCACGGATTGTAAAGAGACTCGTGAAATGAATTAAAAGTAGCATTTTTAAACATTTCATTAAATCTGACCACTAGGTGGCGCTGGCTCCAATCTTCTCAGGTATCTTCAAGACATGGTGCTGATGACACATACCAAGTTTTGTAATGATTTACCAATGTGTTTGTAAAATACAGCATTTTATGACAAAATTCAAAATGGCCAACACCCAATATGGCCGACATAGGAACAGTGGTCATTTAACAGTCATTTAACAGCCTCGTGTCTCTCAGGGCATGATGAGACAGACAGTCCCTCAGAGCATGATGGCTATCATATATACCAAGTTTAATTTCAAAACACTAAAGGACTGGCGAGATATAGCTTCACAACCTCTTTGCCATGCTCGCCATTTAATTCGTTGATGTGTTATACGAGAATGGTAAGGTCTATCAAACATCTTTAAATAACTTTTGATCTTCATCATCTCTGGATGATCTGAGCCAAATTTGGTGCAAATCTGATGAACGTTTAAGGGGGACTTTTGAAAAATGTAAAATGGCGAAACATCTATTCAGATGGAAATTGTAACATTTTTGTGAATTTTTTTGCTAGGCCATTCGATTTAAAAGTACTTGAGCGTAAAATTCTGGTTCCATAGATGAATTGATACAATAATTTATAAACCTTTAAAGACAGAGATACCGTGAGCTCCGAGGTTGTTCATCCATGATATACGCTTCTATTGAAGCCATCAGTCCAAGTTATTTCAATGTCATTGTTTAAAAATCGTGTTTGATAGTGGAATTCAAACAACTACATTACCCACGGTCCACATAGCCCACAAAACAAGCCCGAAAGCGAACACCCCCTGCCATGACACACTGTGAATGGCGCAACCGAGTTGGTCTCCCTGCACTCTCAAACGACTTAAACTACTGAATATTTTGCACTAAACGTAAAAATGTTATTGTTCATAATCAACAAACTAAAATCAGTAGTTTTATATATTTTCATTGATTTTATTAAACTACATAATTCGCAATGCCACTTGGGATTGTAGTTCATGCCCTTATGAAAGAACTCAATCTTGCATGTTTGTCTTTTTGTGTGATTTTCAAATACTTTTTTGCCTCAAAACAATGTTTGTTGATTCGCCTCAGAGCTGGTTGCTTTGGTTCATGGCTTACAACTCTTTTAAGAAAAGCCTATGCAAAAAATAAATGGGAAAATACTTCTGAAACTCTAAAGGCTGAAAAAGTGTGTGGGCATTGTTGCGCTCTATAAACATACACATAAGTGCAAACTTGAACTGTTGGTGGCGCTAGAGAGTTTGAGTTAGAGACTCAAAGTTTGCCATAAGCAATATTCAGAATCTCCCTTACTAGTGTACCAAATTTCACCACCTTTTGCATAAAGGTCAGAGGAAGGATTAATAACCAGGACACTAACAGAGAGGGGTTTTGCACCTTCAGTGCTTGGCCCCTTAAATAACAATAAAAAAACATTAATTCATATTCTTCACTTAAATAGTATGGTTTAATCAACCAAAAAATCTCAAAGTTGTAAGGTAACCTGTGGTTAAAGGATAATAGACACTCGACCTTTGACCTTTCACTGATGAAACGTTCACTGTGGAAAAACACATGTCGGCAAACAAAGCCACGCACACCCAAACACGGCACACACTGATTGAGCTGTTTCATTATGTCACACACATGGATAGGCTTGGGTCAGGCCGACCTTATCAGAGGAGGCGTGGCGTGTGATTGGATGTAGATATCATGTGACCAAACCGCCTCTCAGGAGGAAAAGTTCATGTTTGTGTCTCGAGTTTCCGGCACAGCTAATTTTTCATTGGTTAATTATTAAGTGTGGGAACGAGCGGCTCACAGGGTGGGCCGCTGGACGGGTGCTTTCAAATCCTTTGTAGGATTCGAAGGAGTCGAAGGATTCCTGTTACATTCCACGTAGCGTGTGTGTGTGTGTGTGTGTGTGTGTGTGTGTGTGTTGTACTTGTCATGGGATTGTACAGCACATTGTGTAAATAAACTCTTACTACCGTAACCCAAATACGTGTCCATTCAGGACAGTAGAAACCCCTCCTGCATTTAATGTCAGCTTCCCAAAGATATCACTTTTCATCTGTCGAAACATGCTCAAGGGTCATTCCATAAAAAAGGCGACCTAGTTTCATAGAATGAACGTTTCTATAACTACATTTTTGTAGTTCTAGAAAATTTATTCTGTTTCGCCACAGTTTCCTGCTGAAATTAGATGTTTGTAAGGGTTAACACTACAGGCAACTGTGTTTTATTCACTGTCACACAAATCACGCGTCCAATGACTGATTGTGACTCTACAAAAACATATTTTTTGCACTATTACTCACACACTGCTATGTTATGATATCAAAACACTTTTAATGTAACGCATCATTTGAAAAATGGTAAATTTTACTGCTTGTATTACAGACCCACCTACATTTACACTGTAATTCCAATGTGATTATCTTCCACGGTAGCTCACACGATAGAGATGAACTTTGGACTCGGCAGATCGCGATTCGAGTCCAGCCAAACACACAAGCTGACACGCGAGACGTGTCAAAGAAGCAACACGAAATGATGTGGTTGCTTCCAAAAATGTGCTCTTGATGTCAGATTTGTTTTTAAAACACTATCGGTTAGGTTTAGGTGCTGTTTAGGTAAGGCTGCATGTATTGTTCACCTCTCATTTGCCTTTAGGACAGTATCGGTTAGGTTTAGGTTACAGTTTTAGGTTAGCGAAGTAAAACCTTGTCTGATTACAACACCATTTCACTCTATTTTGGCACCTCCTGCTGGACATTTCAATGGGAAACTGTTGTTGAAGTGTTGAAAATAGATGAAAAGAAATTTTTATTATTATTATTTTATATCCAAAAGCATTAACCAACCTGGTCTCAGAATCACATTACTATACGCTACAACAACAATCACTTTTACTATAGCACATGATTCATTTTAACCTTTACATTATATAATAAACTACATAAACAAGCTTGTTCAAGTGTGATCAAATTGTGCGTTAGCTCGACTGATAGAGCGTTGCACTTGTGATGTAAAGGAGCGGGATATGAGTCCTGAAGAGCACACGAGTCCACACGTGAGTGTAAAGTGTCATAGAAGCGCCATAAAAAACGTGGATGTGTTTTTCATCTCACATTTGCTTTTTCTGACACTAGCGGTTAGGTTTAGGTTGAAGGTTTAGGGTAGTGAGGTCGGTTTCATTGATTTAAAACTCGATAGAGCATTAACCTTAAAAACCTCATCAGTTTGGGAGAACGTTTCACTCGCTTTTAGTGCCACACAGTGAACATTTCACTTTGTAACTGCTGTGAAATATGCAAGGAACCATGTGATATAATTTTTCAATAAAATGTGCCACAGTCATGTAATTTTAATGAGATTAGTCTGAAATCATTAGATGTTGTATGGTCTTCTATTATGATTGTCAAAATTTCTCCTTTTGTGTTCGAAGGAAGAAAGAAATTAATACGGGTGTGGAATTAAATGAGGGTGAGTAAAGGATGATAGGACTTGCATTTTAGGGTGAACTGTGCCTTTAAATCCTTTTCAAAGCATGTTAGTTTGATGATGAAAGACTGAAAATGGACACTCCCAACCCGCACACACACTCTCTCTCTCTCTCTCTCTCTCTCTCTCTCTCTCTCTCTCTCTGTCTCTCTCTCACACACACACACACACTCTCTCTCTCTGTCTCTCACACACACACACACACACACACACACACTCTCTCTCTCGCTCTCTCTGTCTCTCTCTCTCTCACACACACACACACACACACACACACTCTCTCTCTCTGTCTCTCTCTCACACACACACACACTCTCTCTGTCTCTCTTTCACACACACACACACACACTCTCTCTCTCGCTGTCTCTCTCACACACACACACACACACATACACACAAACTCTCTCTCTCTGTCTCTCTCACACACACACACTCTCTCTCTCTCTCTCTCTGTCTCTCTCTCACACACACACATACACCCACCCACCCACTCACACACACACACACACACACACACACACACTCTCTCTCTGTCTCTCTCTCACACAAACACATACACACACACACACACACACACACACACACTCATGTAGTGTTTCCATGTTTTATGGGGACTTTCCATAGACATAATGGTTTTTATACTGTACAAACTTTATATTCTATCCCCTAAACCTAACCCTACCCCTAAACCTAACCCTCACAGAAAACTTTCTGCATTTTTACATTTTCAAAAAACATAATTTAGTATGATTTATAAGCTGTTTTCCTCATGGGGACTGACAAAATGTCCCCACAAGGTCAAAAATTTCGGGTTTTACTATCCTTATGGGGACATTTGGTCCCCACAAAGTGATAAATACACGCTCACACACACTCTCTCTCTCTCTCTCTCTTTGTCTCTGTCTCACACACACACATACACACACACCTCCAGACTGTCTTGTAAACAGTGTGACAGTGTTTCGGGGTGAGTTGAGCGCTGAGCAGCATTACTCAACGCCTGATGATTACTTACACAAACATGTCACTGTGAAACGAGGTGATGATGGATTCAGAGGAAAAGCACAACACATTTGCTGTCTGATAGTGGGTCGCTGAGGACACAATCTGACCCCAGATACATCCAGATCTCATTCATATCGCAATTGTTTCTAAATTATGAGATTAAATGGAGAGCAAATGGAGTGTGTATATTTTTCAATGTTTTAATGCTTTCTCGTATTGCAGTATATTACAGAGTCAACTATAAGTATCCATTCCTTGTTTCATTTCCTCTGCGGATCTTATTGTAAACACTGTTTGTTTGAGCGGCTCGACATGTCAACTTCTAACTCATCCAATGGCGTGAGATTGGGGCGGGACTATCTTATTTTGCAATACTATTTAGTGACATTAATGGTGCATAAATTAAACACAAATGAGAGCTCCGTTAAAGGAAAACTCAGGGTTCAATACAAGTGAAGCTCAATCGACAGCATTTGTGGCATAAAGTTGATTATTTACCACATACCTTTTCATCCCTGCTTTTTGTTTAAAAAAAATTATAAATCTGTGTTCCAGTGAGGCACTTACAATGGAAGTTAACAGGGCCAATCCGTAAACATTGGCCGTGTTTCTAAGCATATGCGGGCCCTAAGCCAAATTATACTAGGAGGCCCAGCGGTGCACATTACATCATGTCATTAACAAGATGAGCGAGCTATAAATGTACGAATCAAACTCACTGGACAATTTCCTTTCCACGCATAATGTTTTTATTATGACGGGTAACGTATGCTCCACTGAACACCGTCTTCACTCCTATTGGTTTTCAGTCTCGAAAGTCCGTCACTCGCTCCGTATTTGCATAAAGTAACATTTTTCTCAAATTTGTCGTGTTGCTTGCCACGGCCACATCTAGTCATCAGAGGCTGCTGTCACTCGTGTCGCCAGAAGTCTCCAGCTCTAATTGAAAATGAATGGGATTGCGTTGCTTTGGCGCTGGAAGTCGCTGAATGTGTGCACGGGACTTTACCAGTGTCTAGCTGCATTTCTTCCTTTTTCTATATTCCATGCCCAACATATAGCTGCTCTTCATGATGACGAAAAGCCCTTTGAGTGTGCGTGTTCCTGTTACATCTAGATACAATTCACTGCCATTATTAACCTTGAATGTGGACCATTTCCGGTATAAGCCACTTCCAGCTATTTTATCGACACAAATATACTACATTATGCTGCTTTATAAATGATGACATATTATTATTATTATCATTAATTACGGTTTTGAGCACATATAGTTTTACAGTTTAATGCATTTTGCCATTGATTTATCACACACTGTTGCACTGGCAGAATGAATGAAATCAGGCGCTGACACGGACAGTCCTGGGCGCCGACTGACACGCCTCCACAAACTTTACACAACCAGCAGAGAGAAGAAAGATGCCGGGAAATTGCTGCTTCAACTCTCTTTGCATCAAAACTGCATCTAGTTTCATCTTGGCAAAATAATAAATGCATTTTACTCTCTGTTCTTATCAGAGAACATTCTGGCTTTCTTAGCGGTGTATAGTAAACAGACACGCAGATTTCACATTCAGCACGGCTTATGAAACATCGCCTTTAGAAATAAATAAATAAATAAAGGCATCATCGGAGGTAATGCAGGTACATGAATGGAGGTATACATGGAGACAAGAAACTACATCGTCATGATCTCTGTAAAGAAAGAAGCAGATTTTATTACTGACTCTTCAACACACTTCAACTTTATTTATTTTTTTACTAAAAATTGCTGATGTTATTATCCAACATTGGCACATAACTCTGCAGTTATGTGCCAATGATATGTGCCGGATTGAGGCGAGTCACTACACCGCCACGAGGACTTAGAGCGCATTGGGAATTGGGCATTCCAGGCAAAAATCTTATGTATATAATATATAAATATATAATATAAAATAGTTTTTTTGGTGTAAGCCTTTCTTTTGCTTGAGCTGGATGGTAAGAACAGCTGTTGCTATGGTTACGGACAGTATCCACGTGGTGCTTGGCCAGGTGTCGCAGACGGACAGCAAACAAGGAGGCTCAACACATTAGAATACATAATATTGATATTAGCCCAACTGTGCCTGTGTCAGTCTCACCCCTTTGGTTATTCCCAATGGCATCAGTTGATCTCCAGATATTAAATAACATCAATGATAAACAAAGGTGTGTTGCTAAGGATATAGTAATACAACAGTACCTGGATGAAAAATATTTCCTTTTTGTGCAAGAAACACTGTTGGTTCAAAAGATCCTGATTCGGGATTCCTCATTTTTAATATAAAATTGCTAAAAGAACATCAAATTACTTACCAGTCTATACAACAGAGATGATTGCTATTCAGCTGGCTGTACAGTGAGTGGAAGAAATGCGTCCGATAAGTGTTGTGATTTGCTCTGACTCATATTCATTACTTACAATTTAATGAGTGGCAAATCCTCATCTAGGCAAGACGTTCTATTGGAAATCTTTCAGAGTTTGTTCAGAATACATCAGATAAGAATAATAATTGTCCTCTTATGGGCCCTGCTCATGTTGGAGTGGAGGGTAATGAGGAGGTGGATGATATGGCTATGCAAGCTCTCACACATTCAATAAGACATCAATGCACCATTAAGCAAATCTGAAGTCAAAGGACTAATTCAAATGGCAGTTGAAGGGAATAAAGGGACAATATCTATATAATATCCACAAACAAGTTAGTTCTATCGGGAAGACACGCAGGCTTGAGTGAGGTTTAAGATGCATTTATTTGATGAATATAAAACAGAAATGTGATGTCTCTCTTTGGCGTAAGCCCCGTCTGGCAGTCCGAAGAATTTGTACTCGGTACCGTCATATCCTGCCGGAGATAGGAGGCAGGGGCGAGGAGCCTACCCCTGTGCAGGATGGGACTCAACAGGTGGTGGTGGGGTGGAGGAGGTTGCCGTGTTAGCGCACTGAAACAGCAATGTGATAGATTATGAGCAGACTTATAAAGCAACGGCTTACATGTGATTGGCTGGGAGTTACCCCGCTAATGGTGCGATGATGTACAGCTGCTAGTCTTCCCGCTAGAACTACGCTGCGCTTAAATTTATGAAAGGATTCATTATGGCAATAGGCAGGATGACAGAGTAATATCTCGATTATGTATTGAACATTCAGCTCTCAATCATTCACTTTATATCATTGGAAAACATGAATCTGGTAACTGTAATAAATACGGTCTTCCTGAGACTGTCGAGCGTGTATTACTAAATCGCATGGCATATGACAGCGAAAGATTCCAGCTCAAAGAACAATTCAAATCTCTTGGTATAAACTGTCTGACATTACAGTAGCTTTTGAACAAGTCTTCAAACATGTATAAAGTTCTCTTAATTATTTAAAGGAACAGATCTGTATTGAAGAATTTAGTCTTTAGCACTCAAATATGTCCATTTAGCGCATGTTTACATTGATAAGCAATATATGTGCAGAAGGACACAAAGGTGTGTTGGTGTGAACGGCCCTCAAGGTTTCTTCTATTAGGCTCAGCAACACAACATTCCCCTTGGATATGTAATACTCTCACAAAGGAAAAAACAACTTGCCGTTGGAAAATAAACCCCACAAAGCAGGTACGTTAGCAGTACTGTTTTGTGTAAATGTCTAGTTTATGCTAGTTTTATATCGCTGGTTTATATAGTATGACACATGCAGACTTTCCTCCCTCACATAAATACATCGGACAGGTATGGCGGCCCAATCCAAGTCAGTTCTTGAATCAGACCGGCATTATTTTTATGCGAGTCACATTCCACAACTGAGTGTTCAGCCAGCATGCTTGAAACATTCCTCTGAACTCCAGTCGCTTTCCTGCCAAGCCAGTGAACTGTAATTAACAGGGTGGAGGCACAATTCCCAACTCTTTTTCCAGAGATCTCGGAATATCTTGCCCACTTTACTGTCTTTCACTCAACACAACAAAAACAACAACTATGGATGCAAAAAACAACATCTGGAATTAGTAGCATGTGGATTAGAAGAGGCCGAAACGTTCTGTTTTGATTATTCACCGTCCCGTACGCACCGCAGAACTCTTAAACACATGCCACAAACACATGGAAAAGATCTTCGGAGAAAATATCAAAGGAGATCTGGCCAGAATGCGCTATTTTCAACATTTCAAACCCCGCGCCTGGTTCTGCGATCGCCTATAAAGAACGTCAACCACTTTTGAAAGGTGGTTGGGTAATTTAGATGCCGTATGCAATGTATTTTCGATGAATGAAAACAGATGTATGTACCAGGGTAAAGAATGGTTTTCATAGCAGCGCTGGATGGTAAAACACAGCATTCCAACTCAAAAAGTCAAAAACATCCTACAAAAGAACAATACTTCTGACTTTTGAACTTGTGCAGATATCTACAAGTTTTCTTTACTCAGATGTGAGTTTTTAATGTTGCGAGAACATGGTGGCACCCAGAGAGATGTGTACAGTTAATGATAAACATTCACTTTTAAACTCATAAAATGCACAAATAGGTGGTGCCCTGGGTAGCTCAGGAAGTGAAGACGCTGACTATCACACCTGGAGTCGTGAGTTTGAATTCATGGTGTGCTGAGTGACTCCAGCCAGGTCTCCTTAGCAACCAGATTGGCCTGGTTGCTAGGGAGGGTAGAGTCACATGGGGTAACCTCCTCGTTGTCTATAATGTGGTTCTCGCTCTCGGTGGGGCATGTGATGAGTTATGCATGGATGCTGCGGAGAATAGCGTGAAGCCTCCACAGGCACTAAGTCTCCACGGTAACACACTCAACGAGTCACATGATCAGATGCGGATTGACGGTCTCAGACACGGACACAACTGAGATTCGATCCTCCAACACCCGGATTGAGGCACTACGCCACCATGAGGACTTACAGCACATTGGGAATTATGCGTTCCAAATTGGGGAGAAAATAAATTAATAAATATATAAATATACACACCAATAAGTGAAAATTCCCATATGATATGATGATAAATCCTGATAGGAAATGTTTGAAAACACAGTAAATGTTGAGAATAGCACCCCAAAACCAACTCTATTATTGTGTAGCATTTTTTGTCCTTTACTAGGAGACTTTTTCATTGACAATCAAATACTATTTTGTTTCTTTGAGTCAGCTTTCAGTTTTGACAAGTCAGTTCAGAGATATCATGAAGGAAAATCCCACAACTCTGAATGGAGCGCAGCAAAGGTTCGTCTTGCACTGTCTCAGCTCTCACAGTCTCGCTAAGCAATCACTTCAGCTGGCTGGAGGGGGGCGTTTCCCCACACAGCTGTCCTGATTGGTTCGGCCATACGGGCCACATCTCCAGAGGACGTCAGTGGCCGTGTTGCTGTGGTGATGTTTTGCTAGCAAGAACAGGAATATCTTTAAAAGACCGTGTGTGTGTGTGTGTGTGTGTGTGTGTGTGTGTGAGTATGTGTATGTGTATGTGTGTGTGTGTGTGTGTGTGTGTGTGTGTGTGTGTGTGTATGTGTGAGCGTGTATTTATCACTTTGTGGGGACCAAATGTCCCCATAAGGATAGTAAAACCCGAAATTTTTGACCTTGTGGGGACATTTTGTCGGTCCCCATGAGGAAAACAGCTTATAAATCATACTAAATTATGTTTTTTGAAAATGTAAAAATGCAGAATGTTTTCTGTGAGGGTTAGGTTTAGGGGTAGGGTTAGGTTTAGGGGATAGAATATAAAGTTTGTACAGTATAAAAACCATTATGTCTATGGAAAGTCCCCATAAAACATGGAAACACAACATGTGTGTGTGTGTGTGTGTGTGTGTGTGTGTGTGTGTGTGTGTGTGTGTGTGTGTGTGTGTGTGTGTGTGTGTGTGTGTGTGTGTGTGAGCGTGTATTTATCACTTTGTGGGGACCAAATGTCCCCATAAGGATAGTAAAACCCGAAACCCGAGTTTACACTGCCTGGCTGCCATCAGCCCACAGAGCAGGTCTTGGAAAATTACCTGCTCACGTCTTCATAAACACATCACTGGTTAACTTCAGGACAAACACACAGTACAGTAGAACAGCCAAATGAGTCTATTTTCAGGTATACGCAGGTGATGAGGCACAGAGCCACACAAATCTCTTAAAATTGCAAAGTCTTGGGTAAATACAAGCTCTGTAAATAGTGAGCTGCCTTGCTGTCTATTAAGGGGGGGATTTGATTGAGTCATCAATAATTTTGGTCAATTTCCCCAGAGGATGGAAAGTCAATTCATAATGCATATGTCTGCAAAATGATAACTTCCCTTACAAAAATAAAGAGTTAAAATGTAAGTAAAAATGGTGTGCGTGATGACGACATGCCTAAAAAAAACACTTTGTTGCGTGAGTTTTGTTCATCGCAACAGAAATCTGCCCTGAAGCCGTTTCCATTCAGAAATGTTTGTTTATTGATAATTCGCCTCACAGATGTTTCTACATTTTTGCCCCTGATGTCTTTGTGAACTGGGGAGATTATTGAGACAATTCATTAAAATTAACCATCTTACTGTCATTTTAATTAAAAAATAAATGCAATCAGAAGATGATGCTGGGTGACTTCAACGCACACGTGGGAAATGACAGGGACACCTGGAAAGGCGTGATTGGGAGGAACGGCCTCCCTGATCTGAACTCAAGTGGATGTTTGTTATTAGACTTCTGTGCTAGTCATGGATTATCTATAACAAACACCATGTTCGAACATAAGGATGCTCATAAGTGTACGTGGTACCAGAGCACCCTAGGCCGAAGGTCGATGATCGATTTTGTAATCGTGTCGTCGGATCTGAGGCCATATGTTTTGGACACTCGGGTAAAGAGAGGGGCAGAGCTGTCAACCGATCACCATCTGGTGGTGAGTTGGGTCAGGGGTGGGGAAAGACTCTGGACAGACCTGGGAAGCCCAAGCGAGTAGTGCGGGTGAACTGGGAACGTTTGGAGGAGGTCCCTGTCCACGAGATCTTGAACTCACACCTCCGGCGAAGCTTTTCAGGCATCCCTGCGGAGGTTGGGGACATTGAACCGAGTGGGCAATGTTCAAAGCTTCCATTGCCGAAGCCGCGGTGGAAAGCTGCGGCCTCAAGGTTTTAGGTGCCGCAAGGGGTGGTAACTCTCGAACACCGTGGTGGACACTGGTGGTCAGGCAAGCCGTCCGACTGAAGAAAGAGGCCTTCCGGAATTTGTTGTCCCGGAGGTCTCCGGAGGCAGTTGCAAGGTACCGACAGGCCCGAAGGGCTGCGGCCTCGGCCGTGAGGGAGGCAAAGCAGTGGGTGTGGGAAAAGTTCGGAGAAGCCATGGAGAAGGACTTTCGGTCCGCACCAAAGTGCTTCTGGAAAACCGTCCGCCACCTTAGGAGGGGGAAACGGGGAACCATTCAAGCTGTATACAGCAAAGATGGGACGCTGTTGACCTCAACTGAGGAGGTTATTGGGCGGTGGAAGGAACACTTTGAAGAGGATGATGGGGGATCAGATTCTATTTCCCTGGGGGAGGTCACTGAGGTAGTCAAACAACTCCACAGTGGCAAAGCCCCGGGGATTGATGAGATCCGACCAGAAATGCTGAAAGCTTTGGATGTGGAGGGGGTGTCATGGATGACACGCCTCTTCAACATTGCGTGGAAATCTGGGACAGTGCCTAAGGAGTGGCAGAACAGGGTGGTGGTTCCCCTCTTCAAAAAGGGGGATCAGAGAGTGTGTGCCAACTGCAGGGGTATCACACTTCTCAGCCTCCCTGGTAAAGTTTACTCCAAGGTGCTGGAGAGGAGGGTTCGGCCGATTGTCGAACCTCGGATTGAAGAGGAACAATGCGGTTTTCGTCCTGGCCATGGAACGACGGACCAGATCTTTACTCTCGCAAGGATCCTGGAGGGGCCTGGGAGTATGCCCATCCGGTCTACATGTGTTTTGTGGATCTGGAGAAGGCGTATGACCGGGTCCCCCGGAGATACTGTGGAAGGTGCTGCGGGAGTACGGGGTGGGGGATCCTTCTTAGGGCTGATCCAATCCCTGTACGCCCAAAGCGAGCGCTGTGTCCGGGTCCTCGCACGAAGTCGAGTTCATTCCATGTGGGGGTTGGTCTCCGCCAAGGCTGCGCTTTGTCACCAATCCTGTTTGTGATATTCATGGACAGGATATCGAGGCGTAGTCGGGGTGGGGAAGGTGTGCGGTTCGGTGGGCTGGGGATCTCATCGCTGCTTTTTGCAGATGATGTTGTCTTCATGTCATCATCAGTCCGTGACCTTCAGCTCTCACTGGATCGCTTGGCAGTCGAGTGTGAAGCAGCTGGGATGAGGATTAGCACCTCTAAATCTGAGGCCATGGTTCTCAGCAGGAAACCGATGGAGTGCGTAAACCAGGTAGGGAATGAGGTTTTGCCCCAAGTGAAGGAGTTCAAGTACCTCGGGGTATTGTTCACGAGTGAGGGGACAATGGAGCGGGAGGTTGGCCGGAGAATCGGGCAGCGGGGGCGGTATTGCACTCGCTCTATCGAACCGTTGTCACGAAAAGAGAGCTGAGCCGAAAGGCAAAGACCCGACTTCGGATAAGCGGTTGAAGATGGATGGATGGATGGATGGATGGATGCAATCAGAAGAGGAGGAATTGTAATCAATAGGGAGCAGTTGCTCTTCTGATGGGACTGTAATATCGGTCCTGATGTTGCCCCGATCGCAGGTTGGCATTGGTAAATATTTCTGATAGTTTATACTCTTGCAGAACAATCTGAGAACGTCATTCAGACGACTGTATTCATCTACAGAACAGGGTAAAGCTCATTTAAGTGTGAGAAAAGAAAAGGCATAAATGGGCCTAAAAATAGATATATTTTCATTTGGTAATTTTGTTTTTTTATTTAATACAGAGAATTTTGCTGGTATTTTTTCAAAAGTAAAACAATCATTTAATAGAATTGGGCTGTAAGTATAAAAAGAAAAAAGAAAAAACAAGCACGCTGAAGCTTTTCATCTAGTATTGTGTATTTATTTTTAATGCACAGAAATTATATGTTTTATGTTTTGTGGGCTAATTCCGTGACTGCCCTCATTATTTTGAATGGTGTGGAAAAGAAACTTTAATAAATAAATGGATGGATACTGTGATTTAAAATTAATCACAAACAATGGCCATTCATTTGTTCAATGTGCAGGAGATATTAGTGTTGCACTCCTGAAGTGTCCCGTTTGCAGATCGGCTCTATATGCCGTAAAGATCAATCCATAATCACGTACAATAAATCTGCTTTCAATACTGTCATCATGATTAACACAGGCTAACCATTGGGGTCATGTGACTCTACATTTTTCCGTTAATGCCAATTTTATTGACAAAAAGTGTTTCCAAACCAGTTTTTGTGACATTTGATGTATCGACAGAGTTTATGTGCTTGAGTTTAACAGAAAAATATGATGTAGACATTTGTGACATTTTAGCGATAATGTGCGTTTCCATCAGCTTTATTTTGATGCACTAAACCTTTTTCCGCTAAAAATCCTTTGATGGAAATGTAGTTATTGTTGCCAAAGGTTTGAGCGAGTTCACCACTGTCTGACTAACATTTGCAGCAAGCTCATTTACATGTGATTTTGTGGCTAGTTTGCGGCTAGTTTGTGGCAAGTGTGCTAAAGTAAGGGTTTCTCTACAGGACCACGCTAGCATGCGGATGCCCTCGTGACTGACTGATTCAGAACAATCTACAAAGCAACAACCCTGTGTGTCTGAACTGTATGTCTTGTCACATGCATTCTTCAATTCACCAATGATTTCTTGAAATGCTGTCCAGGTAGGCGTCTCACCAGATTTTGGAACACAGTTTTACCCTTGGTCTTGAATATCAAAAGCTTCATTATTATGCTGCTTGTAAATCAAAGTAGCATGAATTAGAACAAAACGACACTGTTTCCTCGCTGACGTTGTACAGTCACACTGGCGCGAGTTAACGCTGATTATTTAACAGTGAAACAGATGATGACGCGAGAATATGACGCCGCAGTCACTGAGAGGTCATTAACTCTTCTTACTGTGACAGGATTTATTCAGAAACTGATCATTCATGATTGTGTGCAGGATTGTGGGAGCAAAATGTGGTCATGACTAAGTGATTATAATATATTTGTTTAATATTACTGCAAAAATATTAACAACCAATCAGAAAAATAACATGGACAAATAGTGAAAGTGTGTACATTTTGGATATTCCCTTGAGGAATGTTTGTATTTTTGGTAACGTGTACTTTAGCGTACTTTGAAGCACTCTTAAGAAAGCATTTAACTTTGTGTGTGTGTGTGTGTGTGTGTGTGTGTGTGTGTGTGTGTGTGTGTGTGTGTGTGAGCGTGTATTTATCACTTTGTGGGGACCAAATGTCCCCATAAGAATAGTAAAACCCGAAATTTTTGACCATGTGGGGACATTTTGTCAGTCCCCATGAGGAAAACAGCTTATAAATCATACTAAATTAAGTTTTTTGAAAATGTAAAAATGCAGAAAGTTTTCTGTGAGGGTTAGGTTTAGGGGTAGGGTTAGGTTTAGGGGATAGAATATAAAGTTTGTACAGTATAAAAACCATTATGTCTATGGAAAGTCCCCATAAAACATGGAAACACAACTGTGTGTGTGTGTGTGTGTGTGTGTGTGTGTGTGTGTGTGTGTGTGTGAGTGTGTGTGTTTCCTCAGTATACAGCTTGTAATTAGGCACATTCTGTAAACGCGTTTCTTCCTGCATTCTTAACGTGTTAGCTAAACTGATCCAGGGTTTGGAATTCCCCCTCTGTTAGCAGACCACACACACACACACACACACACACACACACTTTTCCGAGTCTCCTGTAGGAAACGCCAAACGCCTTCTGTGCTCACAGTCGTGTCTCACCTGTAAGTGACTGGTAATCCACAAAGACCATCTGAGAGTTTGTACTTACAGATGCTTTTGAGACTTTTAATCATGGGTGGTCTTGGGTTCATGAAGGAGAGGTGTCAGCAAAAACATCCCTAATGTAGCAGAGACAAAGACTGTGTTATAGTTGGTTGCCAGTGTGTTGCTGTGTTGTTGCTATGTGGTTGCTGGGGTGTTCTGGGTGGTTGTCAGGACATCGCTACGTGGTCGCACTGGTGTTCTTGGTGGTTGTTAGGACTTTGCTATCGAGTAGCAGGGGTGTCAGGATGGTTGCTAGGATGTTGCTATGTGGTCGCTGGGGTGTTCTGGGTGGTGGCCATGATGTTGGTATGGTGTCGCATTGGTGTTCAGGATGGTTGCTAGGACGTTGCTATGTGGTTGCTGGGGTGTTCTCAGTGGTCGCCAAGACATTGCAATGTGGTCGCTGGAGTATTCTGGGTGGTCTGTAGGACGTTGCTGTGTGGTAGTTGTCCTGGGTGGTCACTAGGACAAAACTATGGGGTAGCAGGGGTGTTTTCAGTGGCCACCAGGATATTGCTATGTAGTTGCTGGGGCGTTTGGTGTGGTCACTAGGACATAGTTATGGGGTTGCTGTGGTGTTCAGGATGGCTGCTAGGATGTTGCTGTGTGGTACTGGAGCTGTTCTGGGTGGTCACTAGGACGTTACTAATAGGTCATTGGGGTATTTAGGATGGTTGCTAGGACGTTGCTATGGGGTCGCTGGGGTGTTCTGGGTGGTGGCCATGATGTTGCTATGGTGTCGCATTGGTGTTCTGGATGGTTGATAGGACGTTGCTATGGGGTCGCTGAGGTGTTCTGGGTGGTGGCCATGATGTTACTATGGTGTTGCATTGGTGTTCAGGATGGTCGCCAGGACATTTCAATGTGGCCGCTGGAGTATTCTGGGTGGTCTGCAGGACGTTGCTGTGTGGTAGCTGTCCTGGGTGGTCACTAGGACAAAACTATGGGGTAGCAGGGGTGTTTTCAGTGGCCACCAGGATATTGCTATGTAGTCGCTGGGGTGTTCAGGATGGCTGCTAGGACGTTGCTGTGTGGTACTGGTAGCTGTTCTGGGTGGTCACTAGGACGTTACTAATAGGTCATTGGGGTATTTAGGATGGTTGCTAGGACGTTGCTATGGGGTCGCTGGGGTGTTCTGGGTGGTGGCCATGTTGTTGCTATGGTGTTGCATTGGTGTTCAGGATGGTTGCTAGGATGTTGCTCTGTGGTTGCTGGGGTGTTCTCAGTGGTCGCCAGGACATTGCAATGTGGTCTCCTGGGGTATCTTGGGTGGTTGCTTACTTTCTAAAAATACATCATTAAAACAAAGATATGGAATGATTATACTGTGTTCCTAAAGTACAGAAGCATGAAGATTTCGTCCTGTGAGATTTAAGAATCCATGCACCAAATTAGGAAAATATATACAGTATGTCCCACAGTTACGATTATATGAAAACTGTTCCGCCACATTTAATGTACATTCCTTTGTCAATAAAGGTCATTTATCCACTCAGCTGTAATATTCTACCTGTCTGGAGATTGTACTTAGTAACCCGTTGTCATGGTGGAGGCCTCTGAGACTCCAGTGGTAATAGCATACATTTTTTTTCTTCCCAGACGAATAACAGAGCAGCCGAACATGTTGCATAACTGACACCGTTTCAACTCTCTCTCTCTCTCTCTCTCTCTCTCTCTCTCTCTCTCTCTCTCTCTCTCTATCTCTCTCTCTCTCTCGCTATCTCTCTCTCTCACACACACACTTTGTTTGTTATAACAACAGAGAGAGAGAGAGAGAGAGAGAGAGAGAGAGAGAGAGAATGCATAATATATCAACACACAGCAGATGAAAATAGAAAGGATAAAGAAGAGAAGATAAGTGTATAGAGGAACAGAGTATAACATGTTTAAACTACGAGTGACATCAGCAAAACTAGAACGCTGCTGTTAAAATCAACAAAGCTCAGATTTTTTGTTTATAGCATTTTGTTGTTCTAACCTTTTAGTTTTTCCACTCACAATAAGTGTATAAACCGTACACAAACAGTGCACTGTGTATAAGACAATATCTAAAATATAATAATATTATTAATATCTACACATCTTTGACCATTGCGTTCAAATAATTGATAAACAGCAGGGAAACAATGTGACCCTTAGGCCATGTCCACATGAATACATTTTCGTTTGATAATGCATCTAATTTGGTGCAACAAATCTAAAATGCTCCCTTTGTTTGCACTGCAAGAATGTGATCTGGTTGATTTTAAGGAAGCGTTCAATTTTGTTTCATCATCGCTTGCAGTGTAGCACCACTGATGATGAGAGCAAAAATAAAAACATGGTAACATCTATATGAACTGGTTTTGGTCAAATCATTATTGTTATTCCACATATCTTATTAAACCTACAATTTATTACAATAGAAATATTTCAGATGTTCATGTTACCACTTTTTACAGTGCAGCTGATTTCGAAAATGCAGCCAGGGGTGAGACCAGGGGTCAGTCGCTACATACTGAAGCCAGATGTGTCCCAAGATACAGGCTGAATATTGGGGGAACATGGCTCTATTCCCCCTCCCACTCCCCACAATTCCAGCATCAACAACGACTTGAACAAAATCAACACTTCTTTCCAAGAAAGCATCTGGTTCACACATGTGCAGACAGAACAATGATTTGTTTTCTTCATAAGTCGTGTTGACGAGGCGCAGGACTTTTGATGGGGGGGCTGTAGTCTCGGTGTATGTCAACACATCTCGCTTTCGCCATGAGGGTAGAACAAACACACCTAGCCATGTTTTCCTTCACAGTCTTCTGTAAGGAATTGTTTACAGAGAGCTGAACCGGAGTTATGATGCTCTTGCACATGAAAGAGAAAGTGTTTTCTGTTGAAAGCTGTTGGAATTTGGTTATAAAAATAATCAGTGTCAGTGTTATTTTCGTTAATGAAAAGCCAAAACTAAACGAAACCCTATTTGTTAATTAAACAAACTACCATAACACTGGAAAAACCCTTGAACCAACTCAAATAAAAACAAGAAATGTATTACAATAGAATTCATTCATTTTAATTCAAACAATTACTCATTTCTAAATTATGTTTTTAAGATAAAAGTTTTAAATTAAATCTAAATATAAAAATATTTTTTTATTACAATTCATTTTAATTTAATACAAGATTTATTCATTGTAATAATGTGTATACAATTTTTAAGTTTTAATTAAAATAATGAATTAATAATACAGCAAGATTTATTCATTTAAATGTTTTATTAAATGTAAGGAACATTTAAATTAAATTGTCTTAAATGTAACAATATGAATTTTATCCCAAAAATATGAATTATATAGTATTTATAGTTAATTATATAGAAAACAAACATATTTATTTATGTATAAATTATAGAGAACTAAGAAATATTTAATTTTTTGACACTAAATTTCTAAACTAAACTATCAGACATAGGTGACAACTAACAGAAACTAAACTTATTGAAAAGACAATCTGAAAATAAAACCGAAATAAGAACTAAATTGAAAATTCCAACTATAATGACCCTGCACTAAATTGGGAATGCTCATATTTAAGGGAATCTTTGCTTTGGAAAGCTTGTGGAATTCGTCTCTAAATGTTGTCCAGCAGATCTCCATATGGCCTCTTTTTTTTTACTGAGTAATGGTTCAGTTTTGGGGTTTGGCTCATGTGCGGCCTACAGTTCTTCATCATTTGGAACATAACAAAATGGGACAGATCCTGTAACTGGAGAAATGAGAGTATCCGCTTGACTCATCCAAGCTTGCCGGCCAAATGAGAAACAAATGTTCCTTCTCAGATGCTCTTGGCCCGAATCCTTGGACCCCTTGTCCTCCGTAGGTTGACTTCCACCCCCACTTCCAACAAAACTCCTTAGAATGCTTTGCATTAGCACAAAGACAGTTGGACAGCTCTTCAGTTCACAACGTATCGGATGGCACATTGTGTCTTATCGTTTTGGGGGTTATCTTGTTTTCCGTAGACTCCCGCCAAGATGGACGCAAGAGGTTGCATGAGAGGGGAAATTATGTGTAGAGTTTCATCTTAAATTATATTTGAAGTAAATTCAATAAAACAAGGATTGGAGTAGATTTTGTCAAGTGTAAATTCGGTGTCCTAAAGTGGTTGAGCAGCCAGGCAAGAGTCTGGACCTACAGTCACCCCCTCACCGTGGTAATGCAGTTGTTTGACAGAAAGCTACCGCATGACAGCACAATCAATGGCTCTTAAGATCAGCGGGTTTACAGCGACTGAAGCTGAATCACATTAGTAAAGCTCCAGGTACTGTCTGGAATGACTTCTTACCCATCTGACTAGGGCAGAGGTCACAGGGTCACTGGGACAGTGGTTAACTGGTATGCGTTTAGCAGTAATTAACTCTGATCAGTGCTAAAATACAATGAAATCAATGAAATTAGGAGTGCAATAAGTGGAAATAGAGAACACAGTCAGATAGAGTTATTGAAATCAGTGAAAGAGAGAAAGGGAAGGATAATTAGAGTGAAATCTGTGAAGATAAAGAGTGTTGTAATGAACTAATGAATTAGTGAAATAATGACTGAAATCAGTAAAATAATGAGTGAGATATTGAGGGAAATAATGAGGTAAATCTGTAAAATAACAAGTGAAATTTCTCAAATGATGAAGGCAGTCAGTAAAACGACGAGTTTATCGAGTATATTTGTGAACTGACACATCCACTGGTTGGTTGGCATTTGGAGATGAAGTTCCGAGTATCCTGAACTTCATGACCTCGTTTCCATAGAAACTCCATCACAGGTCTGTAGGAAGTGTTTTCCTGGCAGCTGATGATGTCTGATCACGACGCAGCTGGAGTTTATTGATTTACCGTGCTCGAGGCATTTCCATTAGCTACGATTAGCTAGCGGGACGTGACCTTTATGTACGGACTCTTTCATTCAATATTGAGACATCAGATAACGTGGCCGGCTGTTCGTTCAATGTTTAATCAGGAATAATTCATCAGAACACAAAGGTGTTTGTTGGAAAGGATGGATGTCATTGTTTATTCTTTATGTCAATTTCAAACATTGGGTGAACTATTCCTGTAAAGCAAATAGCAGCTCAACTCTCGGCCCACACTACAGGAAGTGGACTTTCGCTGGAGGTTTGCGAGATGTCGACTCATGTGGGATGTAATATAGCAGTTTTACGCTGATGTAATCCGTGAGATGTCTGTCTCTCAGCTCAGGTGTTGCGTGCGGGACAGAGATTATGAGTCTGGTGTCTGTTGACGACTGACCGCTCATGCACTGTGGATTAACTCCAGTTATCATGCATGGAAAGTAGAGCAGGCTGCTGTGTGTGTTGGTTCAGCTAGACTTTCAGTCTGGTCCAGGCACATTTTGCGAATAAAGCTTAAGGTGATTTCATGAAAGTGTGTTTTCAGGAAATTGTAAGTTTATTGTTCACTCTCCGGAGCGCTGTAGGTGTTTGAGTTGAATCCGGGCCAGACATCTGCCTTTCCTGAAGAGAGAGAGAAATCATTGCGTTCTCAAAGCCACTGTTTCTGATTCAAACTGTTCTTTAAATATTCCTCTTGATGCTTGGAGTAAAGTACAGAATAACTGAGTGTAAAGTTTTCACAAATCCATCAAGTACATTTAGCTAAAGTTAAAGGCTTTTAAGGCCTGAAGCATTCGCAAATGCATTCTAGCTATGCAAGCTCGATTTCAAACATTGTTGTCAGAACACAATTAATAACACAACGCTAGGAAGTGCCGGCACAATGCTTACAATGCTTTAGCTCTTTAAAATTATTGTGACAAATCCACGACTGAGAGATATCAAACCGATAGGTGGCTCCATTGACCAATCACATTTGAGTATTCCAGTGAGTAATAATTGATATATAGTATACTGTGATATTGAATGATTGCCATATTCATATACTATGATATTTACATGGTACTCAACACTAAAAACAGCTTTTTCAGGGTCTAGGTGTCTCAGCGAGTATTGACGCTGACTATCACACCTAGAGTCGTGAGTTTTAATCCAGGGCGTGCTGAGTGACTCCAGTCAGGTCTCCTAAGCAACCAAATTGGGCCGGTTGCTAGGGAGGGTAGAGTCACATGGGGTAACCTCCTCGTGGTGGTGATTAGTGGTTCTCTCAATGGGGCGTGTGGTGAGTTGTGTGTGGATGGTGGAGAGTAGCATGAGCCTCCACATGCTGTGAGTCTCCGCGGTGTCATGCACAATGAGTCACGTGATCAGATGCGCCGATTGATGTCTCAGAAGCGGAGGCAACTGACACTTGTCCTGCGCCACCCGGATTGAGGTGAGTAACCATGCCACCATGAGGAAATACTAAGTAGTGGGAATTGGGCATTCCAAATTGGGAGAAAATGGGATCAAATAAAATAAATTAAATAGATAAAAAACTGCTTTTTTGTTTGAGAAATGGTCAAACAGGTTTTTCAAATTATGACATTTATTTTGAGACAAAATACTTGTTTGTCATTTTCAGTTTCATTGTAGGTTATTATATTAAAAGTTTTTCAATAACTGTCTAATAAGTGCAGTAATATTATTTGGGGTAAAAAGCCCTCAGATTTTGACATACACCCTGATATTTACATGCACTTTTGAATATTATGGCACTAACATTATGCATGTACTAAAGGCAATGATACTTTGATATAGACAATGATACTGAACGGTTAACGTATTCGTGTCTCATATTTGCATGGTACTCCAAGATATCTCTAAGAATACTGTAGTACTACCATGGTACATATCCAAACAACATGCTATACCATAACATTGGCGTATTGTATTACAATGGCGTAGTGAGTGGTGGTGGCGTAGTGGCTAAAGCACAGGGCTGTTAATCAGAAGGTCACGGGTTCTAACCCCTCGGCCACCACCATTGTGTTCTTGAGCAAAGCACTTAACTCCAGGTTGCTTCAGGGGGCTTGTCCCTGTAATAACTGCACTGTAAGTCGCTTTGGATAAAAGTGTCTGCCAAATGCATAAATGTAAATGTCCAAAAGTACCATTGTGCTTTTTCCTCAGTGAATGTAGCTTGGAAATTGCTTTTCAAATGTCTCGCTTTCTGCTTTGTCAGTAGCTTGGAATGAGTTCAGTCACTTCAGTCACAAATGACTCCATTAGAAACGAGACGACCAACTGACCCGTAACTGTGATTCAGTGTGTCTGTCTCGCTTCATCCAGGCCCCTGGAAACCTGATCTCCATGGGGAAGTGAGGAGAAGAAGAGAGGAGGGTGAGTAGAAGCCATGATGCCCATTGGGCTGGAGACAAAACTGCTCTTTGTGTTGGCCGAGGACATGAGGAACTCTCCAGATGCTTGACTGTTAATGGTTGGGAATGAGTAGGGATCTGGTGATACAAATTATATCGAATTCTGGGTTGCGATACGATCATTTTAGATTAGCGCATCAGCGCATTTATCATTATGCATAAACCCTTGAAATACGAACATTTGGACCAAAAGCAATATCGGGAAAATATTTCATGTATATACCGCAGTATGTTTAGCTTGTAATACACTTGTTCTGAGTGCTGCTCAATCCCTTTTTCCCTAAAAATATTAACGTGAAATATGAAACTAATAAACAGATTCTTCCTGTTAGAATATCGATGCCGTATTGTGAGGTAAAATATACTATCCATATAAGTTGAAAAGTTCAAAAGACAGAGAGTCTCACACTTTTGAAGTGTTATAGGTACCAAGAAAGTTGATCTTATTGGGAAAACTGTATTTATTTAATAAAATCCTGAGTAAATTATTTTATATTAAGTGCCACGCTACTATTCATTTCTGAACATAATTTTTCAACACAGTTTTTTTAGGATGTTGATTATTAGTTGAAACTGTATAGTTTATGGTTATTGTGAAATATTCCGATTTGTGCAAATATAAAAGTCATTTGAGGTTGAAGGGTGAGCAACTCTCACAGTGCAACGTGGGAGTGGGAGGTCACTTTCGGACTTATTTGGCGGGCTTTCCTAGCCGCAGTGCTCTGATTGGTCAATCATTCTCTGTAGGACCATGGGTGATGTAGTTGTTCCCCAGGAACGGTATAAAACATGATTTTTTTTACCAATTAAGTTGAAATAATGGGGACGGATGGCTTCAACAGAAGCATATAAGAATCGATGAACAACCTCGGCGCTCTTGGCAGGTCTGTCTTTAAAGCAGTTTCGTAGACAACTGTGAGAACTAAAGGAGACCGCTGTAATCCTGAGGAAAGGGATTGTGTACATTTTGTGTAGATGTTTGCTTCAGTAAAGCAGGTAAGAGTCTTTTAGTACTCTCTAGAAGATTTATTTTCCTGCTTGGCATTATTGCATTGAGGTTGAAGTAAAATTGGGGGGAAAGAGGCACGTGTGTGCATGTGTTTAAATATACAAGCACATTTAAATGTGTCGTATTCGGTTTGTTTGTCGCTTCACATGTGCGTATTGTCACGTGGGTGTTGGTTTGTGTTTACATCTGCGGCTTTGCATGCGTATGTGAGAGTGTTCATGCGTTTCTGGCCGTTTGGATTAGATAATGTCATGACAAATATTATTCATGTGTGATTATAAATTAATGTTGTTCAGTCATTTATCTTGCATCATTGTTGTCCAGAGTGAATATTCAGAGAAGGGCGGTCAGTGCTTGTATCCAGTTTCACAGAGTTCGACGGATTCAGTTAAACACTGTAAATAATTGAACTGATGGTGAAATGGAAGCACGGCCTCATGGGATACGAGTGACATCATGAGTTTAAGGCAGGAGAAATTGATACCACTGTGACCCGAGACTAAAATTTGGTTTATGTTCCATTCATAATATGCAAAAAATATATTTGTATTTTATTTATTTTTTTGCCTGTAAAAATATGTAAGCATATTTAAAGGGCACCTATTATGGAATTTAGAAAATTACCTTTCATGTAGTGTGTAACATAGATTTAAGTGAACAAAAACATCCTGCAAAGTTTTATATCACCGTAAAAAGTTATTGTCTCTCAAAAGTAGGAGTCGAATCTGAGTCAACGTAATGAATCGTTTTTCCAATGAGTCATTTTCCTTTTCGTTGTGACGTCAAGACGAAAAATGATCAAATTGGCCACGCCCACTCAAAAGTGACCTTTTTTTCACTGCCCAGGGACGAGCATGTGAAGAATCAGTGGCTAGAGTTTATATTTAAACTATACCACACAAGTATCGCCCGAACCTTGTGCTGTGTTCGCCTCATTTTAATGACGATTGCTTTACGAACATGAATGCTTTCAAGTGCGGTTGATACTGAAGGAAGGTTCAGTACCAAGTTTATTTGGATCAGCTTCCTCCTCCGAATCACAACCTGTAAGTATTATTAATAATTGTTGCTTTTATGTGTTTTTTAGCATGCTTAATAAGTATTTATGTGTGTTGTGTAAGTTACGCTCAGCGCAGCTTCTAGGTTTCCAATGTCAATGTTTTTGAAATATGTGAAATGTTTGTCGATGTTATTGGAGTTGTCATAAAGAATAGAGCAATAACTTGTAGTAATGCAGTGCTTTATCAATATGTTTATGCGTTGGGCTAACGCAAACAATAACTGATTGGGTGTTTACCACCAAACTTTGGGCTATGATCGCTAATATAAATCAACTCAAATTCCTTCTCTGATTTTGATTTTTTACTACAAAGCGATGATGGGCGTTCCGTTTCCAACAATCTCTGCACAGAGTATACCAATGACAACTGACTGGGTCATCTGACCAATCACTGCAGACTAGCGTCACGCAAAGGAGGGGTTTGGAAAAATGAGTCGTTGAACGAATCATTTGGGAGTCGGTGAGCAAATCAGGTAAACATAGATGCATATTATAAGACAACAAAAGTGTTTTTTGTCATTGCATGCATGTTAAACTATTTTCTCAATTACAAACTACACAATGAATTTCTCTTTAATGTCCAGTAGTGACGTGAGACCATTTTTAGAATTTCTTGCAAGTTGTTTTACTAAAGAAAAGAAAATATAATTCACCCAAAAATGAAAATTCTCTCATCATTTATTCATGCTCATGCCATCCCAGATGTGTATTTCTTCTGCAGAAGAATATTTCAGCTCTGGAGGTCCATACAATGCAAGTCAATAGTGACCAGAACTTTAAAGCCAGCATAAAAGCAATCCATAAGACTCTCCTCTCTGCCCAGTAGGTGGCGATACACACGAAGAAAGTGAATCGCCAAAAACAAAAGAAGAAGAATGTGAAAGTTAAAGTGGAGATTTATAGTAAAAAAAGGACTTAAATACTGATCTGTTTCTCATCATATCCCTTCAGAAGACATGGATTAGACCCCTGGATTACTTTTATGCTGCCTTTATGTACTTTTTGTAGCTTCAAAGTTTTGTTCACTATTCATTTGCATTGTATGGACCTAAAGAGCTGAAATATTCTTCTAAAAATCTTCATTGGTGTTCTGCAGAAGATAGAAAGTCAAACACATCTGGGATGGCATGCGAGTGAATAAATGATGAGAGAAGTTTCATTTTTATGTGAACTATCCCTTTAAGAACCAGCTGCTTCAGCAGATATGGTGAAGGTTGCAAGCTCTCAACTCTCGACTTCACATCTGACATCATGTGACAAACATGCGAGTGTCTGGGCGGTTAATATCTCAGGAAGTCCCTCGGGTATCCTCCTCCCAAACCAAACCCCACCTCATTTTTCCCAGCACTTCACTCATGTTATCCTCGAGTTTATCTCTCTCTCTTTCACATGATCTCAATGAGCCGAGGTGAGAGGTCATGAGGTCAAACACGGCATTCCAGAGCACAACTGTCACCTCTCGTCATTCTCTGCAGTATTCAAACTCATAATCTGAATTACTGTCAAGCTACCATCTACACTGAAGCTATTTGCTTGGGAAATTTTTTATAAATATAACATATAAGATTATATATTTAGTTTTTACAATCAGAGCTGTATTTAAATCTAAAATGAGGGTGAAATTTATGCATTTCAATTTAATAATATTCCATCAAATTTTATTGAGTAATCTTTAGTAAAATCAGAAAAAAGAAATACGTTTCAATAAAAAAAAAAAAATAATAATATATATATATATAAATGTTTCAATTCATTTGAAAAAGTCGCGATGCATCATGTGATGAGCGGACGTGTGAACGGCAAAAACGCTTTGCTAGTTTTTAATTCTATTTATATCTTAATCCGGTGAGATTTGATACACCTTCTTCAGAGAGGGAATTAGCTGCTAATCCGCTAGCATCCAAACCAGATTTGGACGCATTTGGAAAAAGTTGGAAGACCTTGAGAATCGTAATCACAAGAGGAATGGTGAAATTCCAAGACAAGCTCTTCCCCAGTCTGCTCGACATAACAAGAGAGTTCAACAAGAGAGAAATGAGATCGATTCAAGGAATGCAAGAATCTCTTACATCAACGGAAGGTCTCTTTTGCACTGATGTTCCCGGCCAAACTGGGAATAGATGCTAAGGATGGCCGCAAAATGTTTACATGACCACAGCAAGCGATGTCCTTCATAGAGACAATGGGATGAGTAAGACATTTGGTGTTTCTCACATTGCCCCCAAGTGAGCTTGACTCGCTGAACATACACTTGACTGTCCAAGGAAACGGGGCACCTTTTTTGTTTCTTTTTGTTCAGGTTCCGCCTATCAGCTGGAGTTTGTTTTGTGGAATAACACTCCCTTCGGGACAGTTTGTGGATGAATCTGCATGTTCCTTGTGCTTATACCTCCTATTGGATGGAGTTTGTTTTGTGGAGGAACACACTTTCGAGACAGTTTTGTGAATTTATCTACATGGCTGGAGTTTGTATTATAGATTTTCTTCTGTTGTGTAATTTTGTCTCACAACATTTGTACAGAAGCACCGGACTAGAGCAATCTGATAGCAAATTTGTCGTGGAGACTCTCGTAGGCGTACATGGACTGTTTGAGTTTAGAAGGAAGGACGCCGGTTGGCACTGTTGTGCGCGGGGTTAATGTGGACATGTTTTTTTCCCCTCCCCTTTTCTCACCAATTTGGAACGGCCAATTCCCAATGCACTCTAGGTTCTTGTGGTGGTGTAGTGACTCACCTCAATCCGGGTGGCAGAGGGCAAATCTCAGTTGCCTCCACCTCTGAGACGTCAAACAGCGCATCTTATCACATGACATGTTGAGCGCATTACCACGGAGATGTAGCGTGTGTGGAGGCTTCACGCTATTCTCCGCAGCATCCACTCACAACTCCCCACGCGCCTCACGAGAGAGAACCACATTATAGTGACCACGAGGAGGTTACCCCATGTGACTCTACCCTCCCTAGCAACCTGGTCAATTTGATTGCTTAGGAGACCTGACTGGAGTCACTCACCACACCCTGGATTCGAACTTGCGATTCCAGGTGTGATGGACAGCATCAATACTCGCTGAGATACCCAGACCCACCTCTTTTATTTTTTCTGTTTGTTTGGGGAAAGTTCAGGGTTTGATTGATGCACTAATGTTGGATTTTGGTCTTTATAATTTTATTTTTGACACTCAATCAAATTTTTCTGATATTTCAAAATCTCAAATGTTAATTTGAGTGGATTATTTCTCTCCATGTGGAATGTGAATGGATTGGGGCACCCCATAAAAAGTAGTAGTTATTTATTTTCTTAAATGAAAGAAATATTATAGTGTTTCTTCAAGAAACGCATCTTTCCCCGCAGGAAGCTGAAAAATGTTGTAAGATATGGGGTGGACATGTTTTCTTTAGTGCTGGCTCAAGTAAGAGCAGGGGAGTCATTACATTGATAAATAAACATCTACAATTAAAATCCCTCAAACAGATTAATGATAAATTAGGAAGAGTCATTATTGTTTTAGCAGAAATTCAGAGCAAAGGTTTATTTTGGCTAATATTTACACATGTAACACTGATGATCAGGGCTTTTTTATAGATCTTGAAGGGATGTTGCAAGTCACTGGCACCCCAAGGAGGTTTTAATCTATTGATGGATTCAGTCCTTGTTCATAGTGAAGCAAAAGTGTGTGAGCCCCCTAGAGCAACATTGATGCTTCACAAGATGAGTAAATATCTTGATCTTACAGATATTTGGAGACTTTTAACCCATATGGGAGGGACTATAATTTATTCTATCAGTCCATAATATTTATTCTAGAATAGATTTTTTTTATATCCAAGTCCCTCATTTCCTCCGTTGTGGATTGCTCAATTGGAAACATTTTAGTCTCATGTCCTGGTGAGTTTAGAGGTGTTGCACATATGGAAAAAATAAATCATATAGTTGGTGCTTTAATGTGTCCCTTTTGCAAAATCCTGAATTCCAACAAATGTTAAAGTCTGAAATCAGTGTTTATATAGAGACCAACTGGTCCTCAGTATCCTCTGTGGGCGTGGCTTGGGAGGCACTTAAGGCGGTTCTTAGGGGTCGGATCATACAGGATGCCTCAATCACCAAAAAATCCAAAGCGTGAGAACTCGTGGAGTTGAAAGGGAATTTTAAAAGTGCCGAGGCTCCGAATGTCATCTGATTGACCCGACTGAAATACAGATAAAATACTATTTTGTCATGGAAGGTGGAGTTTTGGTTATTCAGGGCAAGAGTCGGGGGGCAAAGCAGGGAAGCTTCTGGCTAGATATATAAAGCAGAGAGAGTCTTTTTCTACCATTCCCTCAGTGAAATCTGCTGGTGGTGAAATATTTACCTCAGCCATTGATATTAATAATGCTTTTAAAGAAATCTATCTTGAGCTTTATAGTTCCATGTCTTCGTCTACTGATGAAGATATTAGGAACTTTGTGGAACTATTAGATCTCCCAAAACTGACGACTGAGCAAAACTATTCTCTTGATTCTGAGATAACCTTGGAGGAGTTTGGTGAGGTAATTAAGGCCTTACCTACAGGCAAGTCTCCAGGGTCTGTTGATTTTGCTGCTGAATTTTTTAGATCTTGTGCTACAGAATTGGTCCACTTGTGTTAGAAGTTTTTACTGAATCATTAAAGAATGGAAAGCTTCTGCCAACCATGACACAAACGACAAAGATCCAAGTGAGTGCAAAAAGTTACTGTCCAATTTCCCTGAACCAGCTAGACGTAAAGATATTGTCAATGTTGGCTAACCGATTAAGTAAAGTTATGACATCTCTTATACATATAGATCAGGTGGGGTTTATTCGGGGCCGCAGCTCTTCTGATAACATCAGGCGTTTCATCAATATCATGTGGTCAGTGGCGAATGATCAGACTCCGGTCGCTGCCATCTCACTTGACACCGAAAAGGCATTTGATATGGTAGAATGGGATTATCTTTTTAAGATTTTGGAAATATACGGGTTCGGGAATACTTTTATTGGATGGATTAGGTTAGTTTATAGACACCTGGTAGCAGCGGTACAAACAAATGGATTAATTTCAGATTATTTTAGTCTGGATAGGGGCACCGGCAGGGTTGCCCTCTTTCCCCATTATTGGGGTTATAATGGGGGTTTAATGTTCAATGTGATTCATTATATATATGATGTGTTTTTTCTTTGTGTTTAGTCTATGAATCAATACAAATGTTAACTGGGAAAAAAACATTTGTTTATGTGATAGTTAAAATGAACTAACAATGAAACATTACAGCATTTTTTTTTTAATCTTAACATTAGTTAAAGCGTTTGAAGTAACATGAACTATCAATAAACATTAGTATTTTTTTTTTTAAGTTTCAATAACTTCAATGAAATTGAAATGCGTACATTTCTTTAAAATAGGCAAAAATATGAAACACAATATAACACATCAACTAAATGTTTTGCTACAAAATAAGATACAGGGACTTCTGTGAAGAGACTCCAATGAACCTGTGAATCGATTTTCTTGACTGGTAAATAATTTAGGTACATGAAACACCCAAATGAACTGATCATTAAAATTAATCTTTCCAAACTTTTAAAACTTCATGCATTTTCTGCTGTAATGCTGCTGAAAAATAAAGTTAAGGGACAGTTCACCCAAAGATTTTAATTCACTCATCATTTATTCACCCTCATGTCATCCCAGATGTGTGACTTTCTTTCTTCTGCAGAACACAAATGAAGATTTTTAGAAGAATATTTCAGCTCTGTATGTCCATACAATGCAAGTGAATGGTGATCAGAACTTTGAAGCTCTAAAAAGCACATAAAGGCAACTCCAGTGGTTTAAACCATGTCTTCAGAAGTGATATGATAGGTGTGAGTGAGAAACAGATCAATATTTAAGTCCTTTTTTACTATAAATCTCCACTTTCATTTTAACTTCTACATTCTTCTTGTTTTATTCTTTGTGCATATCACCACCTACTGGGCAGGGAGGAGAATTTATGGTAGAAAACGACTTTAATATTGATCTGTTTCAAGATGGCTTCTGAAGACACAGATTAAAACACTGGAGTCTTATGAATTACTTTTATGCTGATTTTCATGGGTGTCTGCAGCATTTCATCTGAGAGTATGCACAGAAATATGACAATGTACACCCTTATATACAGTAGGGGAGTGAGAATTGTTTTAAAAAACAACAACCCCAAACCGTTAAATTCTAGAGAATCGTATTTTATTTGATTTTCTCAGGTGTGTAAGTGCAATTGACAAACAGCATGAGCGGAAGAACACATACAGTGTGAACAGCCCTTTATTCACATGGCACAGCACTTGCTGGAGTTTTTTAAAGTTACCTATCAAAAAGACAGCCTTCTGTTTCAGTTGATTGTAGGTAAATATCCACTAGATTCAGCACGGTTTGTTCTGTGTTCGTACTGTTTTTATGAACAAGACCCAAAATATTCCATGAGAGAGCAGTTGGAACGAACTGGACTGAATCACAAATCGATTCAGATCGTTTTGCAAGCCAATTTGGTCAATTCACTTAAAAGAATCGACTCAAAAGAAGGGGGGAATCACGACCCCTAACCACATTCTCCACAGTTTTAGCAATAAATGTGCTGAGTTAATATGCATTATTAATACAAATTGTATATCCTTTCATATATAATAATATGAGAACTTTCCTGACCCATGACTTATAAAACAAATACACATTTATTTGTTAAAAATATATTTATTTAAATTTTTTCAACTCTTTTTCTTCTTTATCTTATGTATACATTATGGTTGGTTTATATATATATATATCTTTTTTCATAATTCTATTTATTTTATTTTATTTGTTTTATTTTTTTCCTTCACCTGTACTTGTCTTTATAAAAATCTGCAGTTTTAGCACCATTTGTGGACATTTCAGACGGTCCCTTATCCACCATAGGCAGATTTTCCATCTTATATCAATGTTAAATTAGCAACCTGGAACGATTTCACTGTGATGCAATCTTTCCAGCTTAAATATGGGATAAATCGCTTCCCGTATTGATTCGCTATAGGCCACATCATTTTATCTTCAAGTACGGGATGATCACGTATTTTACGTGACGGGTGGCAACCCTAGTACAGCTGCAGGCGCCACTGCTGCCTTTATGTGCTTTTTGGAGCTTAAAAGTTCTGTTCATCATTCACTTGTATTGTATGGACCAACATTCAAAGATTAGACAAATGGGTCTGAGGTCATTGTGTGTATTACTGCGTCTTTCACATCCAAAGACTTACTGAAATTTAGTAGGAGAAGGTTTGAAGTCATTGGCGGAGAGATTACAATCCTGAAGCAACATTGCCCCCTAAAGACGATTCTCCATTCCAAAACACAGGCTCCCAAATTAAACCTTTGCACAGGATAGTAGGCTTTACCAACCTACTACTCATACTACCAATATATTTGTATAATGCACCGTTTGTTTATTTTTTGTTTTGCTCACGATATCATATATTGCACATAACGGTGATTTCTGTGTGATATGCATAGTGTTAAAATAATCTACTGTAAAACGTGTGAAGTACAAAAGACCTTCTGACTTTTTGCAAACATGCATTCATTCTACTGGTTCTGTCCCATTAAGCATTAAAATGCACTAATTCCAAAGAGTAAAACAAACTCTATTTAAATCCAGACCAGTGCAAAGAGGCACACACACTGAACTCTCTTGATGATAATCACTTTCTTGTTCTTAATGATGTTGTTAGCTAATTCTGGAGTGAAACGTCCCATAACGCATTATTGACGGTCCGGAAGCACTTAAAGCAAAGGTTTGATGAAGCGTTTACATCATCCACACAGAATGTCTCATTTAACCCTGAATCTCATTAAATAATCATGTGTTCTATTATGGAGCTGCAGGAATGGTTATGAAATATTCATTCACCTCAGATTCATCTAGAAAAAAACATATTGGCGGTCACCTGACCTGTATGAGTCTGTGCTGTCTGTCTGAAGGGGGCATGAAGCACTGGGATATTGATGTCAACATCTATCTGTCCCAAATAAAAAAGAGTGAATTATTAATGTCTCCCGCTCTTCTCCATAGAAGTTTTTGGTGTGTGAGGGTCCTCATCTATTTTTTAAAATGATTTGTTCTGTTACGGGTCAAAGATCACAAAGATCAGGGTGTAGCCTATAGATTGTTTATGAAAATATTAGTTTTACTCAATATATTTTCTTAGTTTTTCTTCATTTTGGTCACATTTTAGTTTTATTAAAATTAACAAATCCATGTATTCCATCAATAAAAAATATATTATATTGCATATATTATATTTTGTTACCTGATTATTTTTATATGGATAATTTGTACTATTTACTAGTCTTTACATTGATTTGTTGAACACGTGCTAAAAACTGTACTGTCTCTTTAAGAAAACTAGCAGTTCTGTAAAGAGCGTCTGTAAATGAGAGCATTTTAACGTGAGAGACTCGGATGACTTTATCTCATCCATGCGATGCATGATTAAACTTAAATGTTCATTTTGATTGTTTTATATCAACAAATGACTGTAAAGAACAGAATGGATATTAAAAGAGACATAATTCAATGACAAATGGATTGTGTGGACCTCGCCTTTGGACACATTACACAGAAAGAGTCAAACCAAACATTTACTCTCAACACACAGCGAAAGTATCTCACTGCTGAACTTCATCATCACTATACTACTCAATCACTGCTGAACTTCTTCATCACTATACTACTCAATCACTGCTGAACTTCATCATCACTATACTACTCAATCATCACTATACTACTCAATCACTGCTGAACTTCATCATCACTATACTACACAATCACTGCTGAACTTCATCATCACTATACTACTCAATCACTACTGAACATAATCATTATACTACTCAATCACTGCTGAACTTCATCATCACTATACTACTCAATCACTGCTGAACTTCATCATCACTATACTACTCAATCACTGCTGAACTTCATCATCACTATACTACTCAATCACTGCTGAACTTCTTCATCACTATACTACTCAATCACTGCTGAACTTCATCATCACTATACTACTCAATCACTGCTGAACTTCTTCATCACTATACTACTCAATCACTGCTAAAATTCATCATCACTATACTACTCAATCACTGCTAAAATTCATCATCACTACACTACTCAATCACTGCTGAACTTCATCATCACTATACTACTCAATCACTGCTGAACTTCATCACTATACTACTCAATCACTGCTGAACTTCATCATCACTATACTACTCAATCACTGCTGAACTTCATCATCACTATACTACTCAATCACAGCTGAACTTCTTCATCACTATACTACTCAATCACTGCTAAAATTCATCATCACTATACTACTCAATCACTGCTGAACTTCATCATCACTATACTACTCAATCACTGCTGAACTACATCACTATACTACTCAATCAATGCTGAACTTCATCATCACTACACTACTCAATCACTGCTGAACTTCATCATCACTACACTACTCAATCACTGCTGAACTTCATCATCACTATACTACTCAATCACTGCTAAAATTCATCATCACTATACTACTCAATCACTGCTGAACTTCTTCATCACTATACTACTCAATCACTGATGAACATCATCACTATACTACTCAATCACTGCTGAACTTCATCATCACTATACTACTCAATCACTGCTGAACTTCATCATCACTATACTACTCAATCACTGCTGAACTTCATCATCACTATACTACTCAATCACTGCTAAAATTCATCATCACTATACTACTCAATCACTGCTGAACTTCATCATCACTATACTACTCAATCACTGCTGAACTTCATCATCACTATACTACTCAATCACTGCTGAACTTCATCATCACTATACTACTCAATCACTGCTGAACTTCATCATCACTATACTACTCAATCACTGCTAAAATTCATCATCACTATACTACTCAATCACTGCTAAAATTCATCATCACAATACTACTCAATCACCGCTGAACTTCATCATCACTATACTACTCAATCACCGCTGAACTTCATCATCACTATACTACTCAATCACTGCTGAACTTCATCATCACTATACTACTCAATCACTGCTGAACTTCATCATCACTATACTACTCAATCAATGCTGAACTTCATCATCACTATACTACTCAATCACTGCTGAACTTCATCATCACTATACTACTCAATCACTGCTGAACTTCATCATCACTACACTACTCAATCACTGCTAAAATTCATCATCACTACACTACTCAATCACTGCTGAACATCATCATCACTATACTACTCAATCACTGCTGAACTTCATCATCACTATACTACTCAATCACTGCTAAAACTCATCATCACTATACTACTCAATCACTGCTGAACTTCATCATCACTATACTACTCAATCACTGCTGAACTTCATCACTATACTACTCAATCACTGCTGAACTTCATCATCACTATACTACTCAATCACTGCTGAACTTCATCATCACTACACTACTCAATCACTGCTAAAATTCATCATCACTACACTACTCAATCACTGCTGAACATCATCATCACTATACTACTCAATCACTGCTGAACTTCATCATCACTATACTACTCAATCACTGCTAAAACTCATCATCACTACACTACTCAATCACTGCTGAACTTCATCATCACTATACTACTCAATCACTGCTGAACTTCATCACTATACTACTCAATCACTGCTGGACTTCTTCATCACTATACTACTCAATCACTGCTGAACTTCATCATCACTACACTACTCAATCACTGCTGATCTTCATCATCACTATACTACTCAATCACTGCTGAACATCATCATCACTATACTACTCAATCGCTGCTGAACTTCATCATCACTATACTACTCAATCACTGCTGAATGTCCTCATCACTATACTACTCAATCACTGCTGAACTTCATCACTATACTACTCAATCACTGCTGGACTTCTTCATCACTATACTACTCAATCACTGCTGAACTTCATCATCACTACACTACTCAATCACTGCTGATCTTCATCATCACTATACTACTCAATCACTGCTGAACATCATCATCACTATACTACTCAATCGCTGCTGAACTTCATCATCACTATACTACTCAATCACTGCTGAACGTCCTCATCACTATACTACTCAATCACTGCTGAACTTCTTCATTACTATACTACTCAATCACTGCTGAACTTCATCACTATACTACTCAATCACTGCTGAACTTCATCATCACTATACTACTCAATCACTGCTGAACATCATCATCACTATACTACTCAATCACTGCTGAACTTCATCACTATACTACTCAATCACTGCTGAACTTCATCATCACTATACTACTCAATCACTGCTGAACATCATCATCACTATACTACTCAATCACTGCTAAAATTCATCATCACTATACTACTCAATCACTGCTGAACTTCATCACTATACTACTCAATCACTGCTGAACTTCTTCATCACTACATTTACATTTTACATTTATGCATTTGGCAGACGTTTTGATCCAAAGCGACTTACAGAGCCCTTATTACAGGAACAATCCCCCCCAGAGCAACCTGGAGTTAAGTGCCTTACTCAAGGACACAATGGTGGTGGCTGTGGGGATTGAACCAGCAACCTTCTGATTATCAGTTTACCAGTTATGTGGTTTAGACAACTGCACCACCATCACCACTCCATATAGTCACTATACTACTCAATCACTGCTGAACTTCATCATCACTATACTACTCAATCACTGCTGAGCTTCATCATCAATATACTACTCAATTACTGCTGAACTTCTTCATCACTATACTACTTAATCACTGCTGAACTTCATCACTATACTACTCAATCACTACTGAACTTCTTCATCACTATACTACTCAATCACTGCTGAACTTCATCACTATACTACTCAATCACTGCTGAACATCATCATCACTATACTACTCAATCTCTGCTGAACTTCATCATCACTGTACTACTCAATCACTGCTGAACTTCATCATCACTATACTACTCAATCACTGCTGAACTTCATCATCACTATACTACTCAATCACTGCTGAACTTCTTCATCACTATACTACTCAATCACTGCTAAAATTCATCATCACTATACTACTCAATCACTGCTAAAATTCATCATCACTACACTACTCAATCACTGCTGAACTTCATCATCACTATACTACTCAATCACTGCTGAACTTCATCACTATACTACTCAATCACTGCTGAACTTCATCATCACTATACTACTCAATCACTGCTGAACTTCATCATCACTATACTACTCAATCACAGCTGAACTTCTTCATCACTATACTACTCAATCACTGCTAAAATTCATCATCACTATACTACTCAATCACTGCTGAACTTCATCATCACTATACTACTCAATCACTGCTGAACTACATCACAATACTACTCAATCAATGCTGAACTTCATCATCACTACACTACTCAATCACTGCTGAACTTCATCATCACTACACTACTCAATCACTGCTGAACTTCATCATCACTATACTACTCAATCACTGCTAAAATTCATCATCACTATACTACTCAATCACTGCTGAACTTCTTCATCACTAAACTACTCAATCACTGCTGAACATCATCACTATACTACTCAATCACTGCTGAACTTCATCATCACTATACTACTCAATCACTGCTGAACTTCATCATCACTATACTACTCAATCACTGCTGAACTTCATCATCACTATACTACTCAATCACTGCTAAAATTCATCATCACTATACTACTCAATCACTGCTGAACTTCATCATCACTATACTACTCAATCACTGCTGAACTTCATCATCACTATACTACTCAATCACTGCTGAACTTCATCATCACTATACTACTCAATCACTGCTGAACTTCATCATCACTATACTACTCAATCACTGCTAAAATTCATCATCACTATACTACTCAATCACTGCTAAAATTCATCATCACTATACTACTCAATCACCGCTGAACTTCATCATCACTATACTACTCAATCACCGCTGAACTTCATCATCACTATACTACTCAATCACTGCTGAACTTCATCATCACTATACTACTCAATCACCGCTGAACTTCATCATCACTATACTACTCAATCAATGCTGAACTTCATCATCACTATACTACTCAATCACTGCTGAACTTCATCATCACTATACTACTCAATCACTGCTGAACTTCATCATCACTACACTACTCAATCACTGCTAAAATTCATCATCACTACACTACTCAATCACTGCTGAACATCATCATCACTATACTACTCAATCACTGCTGAACTTCATCATCACTATACTACTCAATCACTGCTAAAACTCATCATCACTATACTACTCAATCACTGCTGAACTTCATCATCACTATACTACTCAATCACTGCTGAACTTCATCACTATACTACTCAATCACTGCTGAACTTCATCATCACTATACTACTCAATCACTGCTGAACTTCATCATCACTACACTACTCAATCACTGCTAAAATTCATCATCACTACACTACTCAATCACTGCTGAACATCATCATCACTATACTACTCAATCACTGCTGAACTTCATCATCACTATACTACTCAATCACTGCTAAAACTCATCATCACTACACTACTCAATCACTGCTGAACTTCATCATCACTATACTACTCAATCACTGCTGAACTTCATCACTATACTACTCAATCACTGCTGGACTTCTTCATCACTATACTACTCAATCACTGCTGAACTTCATCATCACTACACTACTCAATCACTGCTGATCTTCATCATCACTATACTACTCAATCACTGCTGAACATCATCATCACTATACTACTCAATCGCTGCTGAACTTCATCATCACTATACTACTCAATCACTGCTGAATGTCCTCATCACTATACTACTCAATCACTGCTGAACTTCATCACTATACTACTCAATCACTGCTGGACTTCTTCATCACTATACTACTCAATCACTGCTGAACTTCATCATCACTACACTACTCAATCACTGCTGATCTTCATCATCACTATACTACTCAATCACTGCTGAACATCATCATCACTATACTACTCAATCGCTGCTGAACTTCATCATCATTATACTACTCAATCACTGCTGAACGTCCTCATCACTATACTACTCAATCACTGCTGAACTTCTTCATTACTATACTACTCAATCACTGCTGAACTTCATCACTATACTACTCAATCACTGCTGAACTTCATCATCACTATACTACTCAATCACTGCTGAACATCATCATCACTATACTACTCAATCACTGCTGAACTTCATCACTATACTACTCAATCACTGCTGAACTTCATCATCACTATACTACTCAATCACTGCTGAACATCATCATCACTATACTACTCAATCACTGCTAAAATTCATCATCACTATACTACTCAATCACTGCTGAACTTCATCACTATACTACTCAATCACTGCTGAACTTCTTCATCACTACATTTACATTTTACATTTATGCATTTGGCAGACGTTTTGATCCAAAGCGACTTACAGAGCCCTTATTACAGGAACAATCCCCCCCAGAGCAACCTGGAGTTAAGTGCCTTACTCAAGGACACAATGGTGGTGGCTGTGGGGATTGAACCAGCAACCTTCTGATTATCAGTTTACCAGTTATGTGGTTTAGACAACTGCACCACCATCACCACTCCATATAGTCACTATACTACTCAATCACTGCTGAACTTCATCATCACTATACTACTCAATCACTGCTGAGCTTCATCATCAATTTACTACTCAATTACTGCTGAACTTCTTCATCACTATACTACTTAATCACTGCTGAACTTCATCACTATACTACTCAATCACTACTGAACTTCTTCATCACTATACTACTCAATCACTGCTGAACTTCATCACTATACTACTCAATCACTGCTGAACGTCATCATCACTATACTACTCAATCTCTGCTGAACTTCATCATCACTGTACTACTCAATCACTGCTGAACTTCATCATCACTATACTACTCAATCACAGCTGAACTTCATCATCACTATACTACTCAATCACCGCTGAACTTCATCATCACTATACTACTCAATCACCGCTGAACTTCATCATCACTATACTACTCAATCACCGCTGAACTTCATCATCACTATACTACTCAATCACTGCTGAACTTCATCATCACTATACTACTCAATCACTGCTGAACTTCATCATCACTACACTACTCAATCACTGCTAAAATTCATCATCACTATACTACTCAATCACTGCTGAACATCATCATCACTATACTACTCAATCACTGCTGAACTTCATCATCACTATACTACTCAATCACTGCTAAAATTCATCATCACTATACTACTCAATCACTGCTAAAATTCATCATCACTATACTACTCAATCACTGCTGAACTTCATCATCACTATACTACTCAATCACTGCTAAAATTCATCATCACTATACTACTCAATCACTGCTGAACTTCATCATCACTATACTACTCAATCACTGCTGAACTTCATCATCACTATACTACTCAATCACTGCTGAACTTCATCATCACTATACTACTCAATCACTGCTGAACTTCATCATCACTATACTACTCAATCACTGCTGAACATCATCATCACTATACTACTCAATCACTGCTGAACATCATCATCACTATACTACTCAATCACTGCTGAACTTCATTACTATACTACTCAATCACTGCTGAACTTCATCACTATACTACTCAATCACTGCTGAACTTCATCATCACTATACTACTCAATCACTGCTGAACTTCATCATCACTATACTACTCAATCACTGCTGAACATCATCATCACTATACTACTCAATCACTGCTGAACATCATCATCACTATACTACTCAATCACTGCTGAACTTCATCATCACTATACTACTCAATCACTGCTGAACTTCATTACTATACTACTCAATCACTGCTGAACTTCATCACTATACTACTCAATCACTGCTGAACTTCATCATCACTATACTACTCAATCACTGCTGAACTTCATCATCACTATACTACTCAATCACTGCTGAACTTCTTCATCACTACATTTACATTTTACATTTATGCATTTGGCAGACGTTTTTATCCAAAGCGACTTACAGAGCCCTTATTACAGGAACAATCCCCCCCAGAGCAACCTGGAGTTAAGTGCCTTACTCAAGGACACAATGGTGGTGGCTGTGGGGATTGAACCAGCAACCTTCTGATTATCAGTTTACCAGTTATATGGTTTAGACAACTGCACCACCACCACCACTCCATATAGTCACTATACTACTCAATCACTGCTGAACTTCATCATCACTATACTACTCAATCACTGCTGAGCTTCATCATCACTATACTACTCAATTACTGCTGAACTTCTTCATCACTATACTACTTAATCACTGCTGAACTTCATCACTATACTACTCAATCACTACTGAACTTCTTCATCACTATACTACTCAATCACTGCTGAACTTCTTCATCACTATACTACTTAATCACTGCTGAACTTCATCACTATACTATTCAATCACTGCTGAACTTCTTCATCACTATACTACTCAATCACTGCTGAACTTCATCATCACTATACTACTCAATCACTGCTGAACTTCATCATCACTGTACTACTCAATCACCGCTGAACTTCATCATCACTATACTACTCAATCACTGCTGAACTTCATCATCATTATACTACTCAATCACTGCTGAACGTCATCATCACTATACTACTCAATCACTGCTGAACTTCATCACTATACTACTCAATCACTGCTGAACGTCATCATCACTATACTACTCAATCACTGCTGAACTTCATCATCACTGTACTACTCAATCACTGCTGAACTTCATCATCACTATACTACTCAATTACTGCTGAACTTCTTCATCACTATACTACTTAATCACTGCTGAACTTCATCACTATACTATTCAATCACTGCTGAACTTCTTCATCACTATACTACTCGATCACTGCTGAACTTCATCATCACTACACTACTCAATCACTGCTGAACTTCATCTTCACTATACTACTCAATCACTGCTGAACTTCATCATCACTATACTACTCAATTACTGCTGAACTTCTTCATCACTATACTACTTAATCACTGCTGAACTTCATCACTATACTACTCGATCACTGCTGAACTTCTTCATCACTATACTACTCAATCACTGCTGAACTTCATCATCACTATACTACTCGATCACTGCTGAACTTCATCATCACTATACTACTCAATCTCTGCTGAACTTCATCATCACTATACTACTCGATCACTGCTGAATTTCATCATCACTATACTACTCAATCACAGCTGAACTTCATCATCACTATACTACACAATCACTGCTGAACTTCATCATCACTATACTACACAATCACTGCTGAACTTCATCATCACTATACTACACAATCACTGCTGAACTTCATCATCACTATACTACTCAATCACTGCTGAGCTTCTTCATCACTATACTACTCAATCACTGCTGAACGTCATCATCACTATACTACTCAATCACTGCTGAACTTCTTCATCACTATACTACTCAATCACTGCTGAACTTCATCATCACTATACTACTCAATCACTGCTGAACTTCATCATCACTATACTACTCAATCACTGCTGAACTTCATCATCACTATACTACTCAATCACTGCTGAACATCATCATCACTATACTACTCAATCACTGCTGAACTTCATCATCACTATACTACTTAATCACTGCTGAACTTCTTCATCACTATACTACTCAATCACTGCTGAACTTCTTCATCACTATACTACTCAATCACTGCTGAACTTCATCATCACTATACTACTCGATCACTGCTGAATTTCATCATCACTATACTACTCAATCACAGCTGAACTTCATCATCACTATACTACACAATCACTGCTGAACTTCATCATCACTATACTACACAATCACTGCTGAACTTCATCATCACTATACTACACAATCACTGCTGAACTTCATCATCACTATACTACTCAATCACTGCTGAGCTTCTTCATCACTATACTACTCAATCACTGCTGAACGTCATCATCACTATACTACTCAATCACTGCTGAACTTCTTCATCACTATACTACTCAATCACTGCTGAACTTCATCATCACTATACTACTCAATCACTGCTGAACTTCTTCATCACTATACTACTCAATCACTGCTGAACTTCATCATCACTATACTACTCAATCACTGCTGAACATCATCATCACTATACTACTCAATCACTGCTGAACTTCATCATCACTATACTACTTAATCACTGCTGAACTTCTTCATCACTATACTACTCAATCACTGCTGAACTTCATCATCACTATACTACTCAATCACTGCTGAACTTCATCATCACTATACTACTCAATCACTGCTGAACTTCTTCATCACTATACTACTCAATCACTGCTGAACTTCATCATCACTATACTACTCAATCACTGCTGAACTTCATCATCACTATACTACTCAATCACTGCTGAACTTCATCACTATACTACTCAATCACTGCTGAACTTCTTCATCACTATACTACTCAATCACTGAAGAAGTTGTTCAGCAGTGATTGAGTAGTATAGTGATGAAGAAGTTCAGCAGTAATTGAGTAGTATATACTATATACTACTCAATCACTGCTGAGGGAAATGCAAACACCTAGTATTATGTTGCCAAATAGTCATTCAGTGTGAAATTTGGTCACAAATGCCAGAGATCTCCTCTCAATGTAGTAGAGGGTTGTGCATATAGTAAAAGATCAATCTTGGGATTTAAGAATCAATATTGAGATTGATCAAATGAAGATTGTAATACATCCAAAAAAATATTTTTACCCAGTCCAAATCCAAAAAAAATGACTGATAAAATGACAAAATGTTGCTTTCTGACATAGTCTTGTGGAGCCATACTTTTGACTATTGGCATAAATTACCATCCAGATTGTAGTATGTTTTGACCAAGATCCACCTATTTAGACAGGAAGAGACTGACACATGAAGTGACCAATCACAGTTTATTTTGTTTACATAATGGTTAGGGGTGGGTATATCCAGCCTGATCTCATAAAAATGATGTAACTGTGGCAACACTTTTCAAAATGATATTACAAGGTTCCTTATACGTTTAATGGCAGATCCGAGGTGAAATATCCACTTTGTGGTGCTGAAAGTGAGTTGCGTGTTCTCCCAAACTGATGTAGGTTTTCATGGATATGTGCTATGGAGTTTTGAATTAACAAAACCTTGTGATTTGTGTGAAAGTGAATGAAAGTAGTTGTTGTTGTAGCACCTCTAGTGTTCATTTCACAGAAACTGCAGCGATATGAACAACGAGCCGCATAAAAATATTTTTTACAATATTTTTGTATAATATAGTGTAACGCTCCTGTTCTTCCTGCTCTGTACACGACTCGAACTGCCGCCTACGGCATGGGAGGCAGGTGCGCTAACAAGGAGGCTAAAGGCTACAGTACCTGCTAAAGGCTATTGCACCTCTTGAGGTCAGGAGAGTGAAGTTTATACACATTGCACAGCTATCTATCAGCTGGCCACCGTTACACTAGTCTATGAGACCAGGTTGCATTTCTAATAATTGTATTGAACGCCTTTACAACCAAACATATGAGATTTAAGAGCTTCGGCGGAGGGCAAGATTTTTCAATTATATATATAAAATTACTTTTATTTTAAGCTGGGCCAGATATGATGCAAAACCGCAATCATATGTCATTCATCCTTGCATATTTACGTCATGTCCGTAAGCTCAGAAAGAAGGTCCGGCTGTGTCACGTGAGTGTCGGAGAAGCGGAAAGTGGCGAAATCCCTGAGTGATGATTACAGGCGATGTCCAGGTAACCTCAAACCACGAGATTCATCCACCAGAGGAGCAGTACTGAATCACAACTCAAGGAAAATGTTCCTCTGCAAGTTACATGCAATTTTAGTTTTAAACCACAGATGTCACTAGAGAGCCCACAGTTCCATATTATTATATGACAGTCAGTAGTCTTACTGCCCTCTCGTAGAAGGGTTGGCATTTCGACTCTGACAGCTTGTTAATAATGACAATGTGTGGCCAGCTAGCACTGCAGACAATGAAGTGTTTGTTCTCAGACAGGCACGCCGGGCCACCAGTTTCCCCGTCAACTGTCAGATTCATGTTGGTTGCCATGACCAGAGGAAGAGCATGATGCCTTGAAACATCATTCACATCACAACAGGGCATACTGCATCAGTTATTAGATTGCATGCAATGTGAGCAGCACTAGATGTTTCTCTTTCATCGCTCAGTAGACTTAGTAGAGCTCTCAGATATTTTGAAGTATCAATTTTGTCTCAGGTGTTTCTCCTAAAATTTCTTTGGAGAAATGACCTTACCCCAATAGAGGAAAAACATTTATTGCATTTACATGACCACACACATGTTTGGCTAATTAATCATAATCGTGCAAGGTCGAGCATGTCAATGTGTTCAATGTTTTGCAACAGTCTCGGAAGCATGTCTGTGATGCCTTAAAATACTGTCTTTAGGTAGGCATGGAGTTCATCTGTGTGGTGGTGCCATTGCTGTCTGCTTCTTTTACTGGCCCAGAAGTCAAATTACTCTTTGTGAAGTTTGCAGGATAGAATGATGGGCTTCATTAACTTTAGAGTTGAGTTTTAAAGCTGCTGTTAATTACCATGCTGCATTAAGCAGAGATCTTACAGCCATGGCAACAACAGACCAGTAATTCACTTCAATGAACTTTTCGATTTATACACTACTTTCAGAGACGAATGTTCATCTCTGTCTGTCTGTCTGTCTATTTGTCTGTCCGTCCGTCTATTATCTATTTGTCTGTCCGTCCGTCTATTATCTATTTGTCTGTCCGTCCGTCTATTATCTATCTGTCTGTCTGTCTATCTGTCTGTCTGTCTATTTGTCTGTCCGTCTGTCTATTATCTATTTGTCTGTCCGTCCGTCTATTATCTATCTGTCTGTCTGTCTATCTGTCTGTCTGTCTATTTGTCTGTCCGTCTGTCTATTATCTATTTGTCTGTCCGTCCGTCTATTATCTATCTGTCTGTCTGTCTATCTGTCTGTCTGTCTATTTGTCTGTCCGTCTGTCTATTATCTATTTGTCTGTCCGTCCGTCTATTATCTATCTGTCTGTCTGTCTATCTGTCTGTCCGTCTATTTGTCTGTCCGTCTGTCTATTATCTATTTGTCTGTCCGTCCGTCTATTATCTATCTGTCTGTCTGTCTATCTGTCTGTCTGTCTATTTGTCTGTCCATCTATTATCTGTCTGTCTGTCTGTCTGTCTACTATCAATCTATCTGTCTGTCTGTCTACCTGTCCATCTGTTATCAATCTATCTGTCAGTCTGTCTATCTGTTATCTTTCTATCAGTCTGTCTGTCTATTATCAATCTATCTGTCTATCTATCTATCTATCTGTCTGTCTGTCTATCTATCTGTGTCTGTCTGTCTGTCCATCCATCTATCTATCTGTCTGCCTATCTATCAATCTATCTATCTGTCTGTCTGTCTATCTATCTGTGTCTGTCTGTCTATATATCTATCAATCTGTCTGTCTGTCTGTCTATCTATCAATCTATCTGTCTATCTGTGTCTGTCTGTCTGTCCATCCATCTATCTATCTGTCTGTCTATCTATCTATCTATCAATCTATCAATCTATCTCTGTCTGTCTGTCTATCTATCTGTGTCTGTCTGTCTATATATCTATCTATCTGTCTGTCTGTCTGTCTATCTATCAATCTATCTGTCTATCTGTGTCTGTCTGTCTGTCTGTCTGTCTATGCTAGGTACATTACTTCTGAATTGTAATCTAGTACTTTTTACAAATTACATGACTAAAATTGTAGCCAGTGATGCAAAATCTTGGAAATAAAATTTTTAAGATAATCAAATCTGATTGCTTTTGTATTACATTCAGATTATTGCAACATGAATTCTTGTTTAATGACATCACATGCATTTTGTGTAGGATAAGCTTGTACGTTTTGACATAATGTTACTTAAATGCATTAAAGTAAACTTACTTAATGGATCAAAATATGACAATTGATATGATTTGTGAGTGTGTACGTGTGTGTTTACTTGCTATTTCTCTGTTTCTGAGTGAGTTTGTAAATCAACAAAATTCTCAAAAGTTGTCACAAAAGCAAAAGCGATCAATGTTATCCATAAAAATAATTGTAATCTGATTTTAAATTGTCATTTCATTTTATTACTAGTACTTGATTTTTGTAATCTGATTACATAATACATATAATCCTTTACTACGCAGCGCTACAATCTAACTACAAATACCGATCAGCCACAACATTAAAACCACCTGCCTAATATTGTGTAGGTCCCCCTCGTGCCGCCATTCAGAGATGATATTCTTCAGCACAATTGCAGTGGCGGAGCTAGGGGGTGGCCAACTGCACTCATCGCAATTTCTGTTTTAGTCATTTGTTTGGTCATTTTTGGCACCATTCAGAGTCAATTCTAGAGACTGTTGTGTGTGAAAATCCCAGAAATACTCAAACAAATGTCCCGCTCCAAATCACTGAGATCAAATTTGTCCCCATTCTGATGGTTGATGTGAACATTAACTAAAGCTCCTGACCCGTATCTGCATGATTTTATGCACTGCACTGCTGACACACAATTGGCTGATTAGATAATCGCATTGATGATTGTTGGTGCCAGACAGGCTCAGATAACCGCTCTGTATAATTGCGCTGAAGAATATCATCTCTGAATGCTGATCTCAGATGCAGGTTGGCGCTGTGTTGGTGGCACGAGGGGGACCTACTCAATATTAGGCAGGTTCTTTAATGTTGTGGCTGATTGGTGTATATTTAAGCTACATGTCAGAAAATATGGTAATACAATGTACTTTTCTGTGACACCAGGAAGAACACTACATGCATAACTGAATGGATATTTTAGGGCCATCCAAACCTTAAAATCAAACTTTTCATTTGAAACTAAATTTGTATTTTTTTGTATTTTTTTTACCAATGTACCAAAACGATTATGACAAATATGCATAATGAAGTGAATAATTGCTAGATTTAATCTTTGTCTGTAAAACAGTCCCAGAGATTTACTTTTCTTATCGTGTCATCATACTAATCTATATCCTGGAGGAATCTATAAAAATCCACCATGAAACAGTGAAATAATCTTCATTACCAGAATGAGACTCAAATTAAACTGACCTCGCTGCTGATGTGAAGTGAATTCACACCTAAATCTTTAAATATGCCCACAGGTAAGAAACCAGACAGTCCACTGAGACTCCAGTTAAAGAGAATCCATCAATTCTCTTAAACAGCACAAGAGCGCCACCTGCCGCCTTGGATTATAATTGCACGGTTGGTAAATTACTGCAGAAAACCATCTGTAACACATTTTAACATTTAGATAAGAGGACCCTTGCAGACAATAATTGTTGAAAAGCCGCTTACAAACACTAGTGAAATTAAGATATTGATATCCTAAACATTAGAGAAATTCCTTCATATGCATTATTGAAAAGCTTAGTGAAATACATTAATATAAAGATTAGTGAAATTGACAGTATATGCAGGGCCGTAGCTAGCGAAGTGAAAGATGGTAACGATTCTAGGGGCCCACAGTTCCAGAGGGCCCCACAACAAATTCTAAACTGTAATATTTAATAGAAAAGGGGTCCAGAATACCTTGATACTGCCCTGAGTATGTGTATTATTGAAAAGTTTCTTACAAACGCTAGTGAAAATATGATATTCATAATACTGATTCTAAAGACTTACATTGCCTGAATTAAATGTACACATTTGTAGCTGAAAGTATCTTACAATCAGGGCTGCGTTAACATACGGGCTTATGCAAGACATTTACCAGGGCTTAGCAACTAGCAACTCCTTATTGACTGCACAGAACACTCTAGTAACCACCTAGCAATGCCATAGCGCTCAAACAGAACACCCTAGCAATGCCCTAGTGACCACACAGAACACCTTAGCAACCGTGTAGCAATGCCCTAGCGACCAAACAGCACACCCTAGAAATGCTCTAGCAACCGCCTAGCAATGCCCAAGCAACTACACAGAATATCCTAGCAACCACCTAACGACAACACTGAGCACCCTAGCAACGCCCTAGCGACCACACAGGACACCCTAGCAACCGTGTAGCAATGCCCTAGCGACCACACAGCACACCATAGAAATGCCCTAGCAACCGCCTAGCAATGCCCAAGCGACCACACAGAATATCCTAGCAACTGTCTAATGACCACACAGAACACTCTAGCAACCGCCAACAACCAGATTGAAATAAATGAAATAGAATAATCATGTGACCAATGATTTGTCAATGGCAACAGATAAATGAGCCCTTCAGAAAAAAATCTGTCACTGGACGAAGTTGAAATCAATCGCGATTCAAATCATTCTTGGAAAAAAGCTTTAGTCATAAAATGGAGAAACAAACATTTTGTTAGTTAGGGTGTAGTTCCAGCACCAACCAGTAGATGGTGACAGGGACCTGCTTACCTGATAATTCCTGCCCTGTCCCTTGCGCATACACGCACACTGATTCAACATGAAGTCGGGACACAGCTTCTGCGTGGTCACTGAGGCATTGCAATTATAAAAAGTTTAATAACGCATATTAATTTATTTTACTAGCGTTTACATCAATATATTAATTTCAGTAATGTAAGAAACTTTTCAATAATGCACTTGAATTTCACTTTTGTTTATATCAAGTTCGTATTTCACAAGTGTCTGTGAGCTTTTCAATAATGCATATGATTTTCATTAAGGCCAATATCTTAATTTCACTAGAAATTAAGATATATAAATTTAGACATCAGTTTAGCAGATGGATCATTTTTGCACCACCACATATATTTTCTTTTAATCTACAAACGTGATTGAAATGCACCTATTAATGTTATTCCCTTACTGGTGACAGTGTAAAGCTTTAGACTCCCAAGGTGCACGTCATTCTCTATACACTACATATAAAGTGTCTTGCTTCACGTTCTACATGGAAAACAATATTTTTGTAAAGCTGTTGTGAACTCTTAACAAGTTAAAATACAAATGTGTGCAGCTTCAAACATGCATTATTTATTGGTCCATCACATGATTAACGAAGAAAGCGTTGACAAACTTTATTTTTCAGGCATATGAGGACAGTTCTGCAGCACAAGTGACTTATGTTGCCGGCAAGAATTAAAGACTATTTATTACTTGGGCAATTAAAACAGAACAATTCATTACAAAAGGGAATATCATAAATCTAAAAAGTGAACACTATATACAAAACTTTAAATAAATCACAGTTGTGTAGCAAATAAGCGCAACTTCTGCAAAAACCTGCAAAAACCCTCCCAAAAACATTCACCGATTATTGTGCTCCATACAGTTTCCAAACATTTCCTGTGAGGCATACGTCATATATAGGAACCCATCTTCATCTTTATGGTCCTTGTAGAGCTGAGCCATGGTCAGGGACATGCTGGCGATGCCAGAGTTGTTGATCAGCAGGTAGAAAGCTTGACTGGGCATCAGGGTCATTCGATTCCTGAGAAATTTAAATCAGACGCGTGAGAAAGTTCTTAAATCCACCCAGGTGACCAATCAGCTGATGCCATGGATGGTTTGGCTGATTCTTTGGGGATGTTCAGATCAGCACACTAATACACTACTCCTGCAGTATGTAGTGTGCACAGTATGCAAAAGTGTATGGGATATCTGGATGACGTTTACCAAAGTGTGCAGTATACAACACGCTGCATGGAATATTTACTCACACAACGCACTCAACACTTCTAGTGTGGGGATCTAGGGGACTTTTATGAATGCATTTTTACTTTAAGCTTTATTAGAGATTCAGATTTTGAAATATACACCAGAATTTCACTCGCAAAAAGCAAAATTCCCAAAACAAAGTCACTACTTTGTAGTATGCAGTACGGTGGCACGAGACACACGTTTCACCCACCTGATGATGGTGACGAACTGTGTCATGGTGAGCTCCTGAGGAACGAGGAATTTGGTCTTATCCAGAGGCGGCAAGTACTTCTCTCGCTGATATCGCTCAATAATCACCTAAAGAAAACGCATTTGAACAAATAGCATGAAAAGTTTGAACTCCAGACAAACATTGGTGTTTCTTACCGGGATTTTGGTCGGAAACTTGGTTCGGATTCCCGCCACCTCGTGTTTCCTCGTTACTGATCAGTAAACAACATGAAGACATTTAAAGAAACACTCGGAGTTTAACGTTATTTCAACAGATGGTCTAATGTTTGTGTGATCTCAAGAAACGTACCTAAGCTCTTCCTCTGTTTAAAAGGTTTGGGGGTGAGTTGCGTTTTCTCAAAAGGAGGCATGTCGTGTTCAACCTCTGGCCCGCGCGCACTAATTGCTCCGAAGCGCGTCTAACACTAATTAAATACTGCACCGGTGCTGACGTCATCGTGCATGAACAGCCCCATTACCACCGTCATACTATATATATATATATATATATATATGAACAATGAGCAAGTTCATAATTATTGTTGAATGCTTGTAATGATTATTGTTGTGCGATGAAATATCAACTGCTTGTTTATGGGTTGTATATATATATATATATATATATATATATATGCATGAAGTTACACATTCCAAAATGTCACAGGTAAATGCCTGTCTGAATGGACCTTTGTGCTGTCCACGGGTTCTTCTGAGAAATGTATGCATGGATTTGCACTAAAACAGAGGTTAGTATTGTATTGCTGTATAACAGTTCCTGTATGACTTGCACCTCCTAAATTATGCAACTATGGAATGATGACACAAGCATTTGGTTGCTTCTTCATTGTGTTAACAAATGTGTACAACATTACCTGCCTTTCATTCGTGCATTAATGTTTCATTCTTACTTTTGAATACATTCATTTGTAGTTTTATACATTTGTATTAGTGACGTTTTACTGATCAAATCTAGTGTTTAACATCTACAAAATCTTGGTGTTTGCTAGTAATTTTCCCCTTGTGTTTTAACTTAGATAGCTGAGGATTATTAACAACTATTCAAGCAAACAATAGACAATAACTAGGAACACAATGCTTGTGAACTACAAATCCCAGCGTGCTCAGCGCACTCCTCTCTGATAGGCTGTTCACAATGCGAGTTGTTTGTTCTGTCCAATCAGCGCGTTTTGTGTTGACAGCGATCTGTTGACATGCTTGTGGGCGTTGAGCGGAAACCAGCGTTGAGAAGTCCGATTCATTTGAGCGAGTTGGTTCGTTCGGACGGTTCATTTGAATGAACCAATTCACCAAATCACCGATTCTCTCGAGTCACCGATCGGTAGTGTTCCTGTGCAACAGCAGCCGATCCATGCAGGAATTTAACATGTTGTTTTTGTTGCTAAGTGGATATTTAGTTAGAAACGGTTTTGGTTAAGTTACATAAATGACGGTGTTCCACGGTTTTGGCTGTGTTTAGTGTAAGTTTAGGCAATGTGTTCTAGTCTGATTCTGGCATTTTGATGAGAGAAATGAACCTGTTTTGTGTAAAGATTGTTTACAAAATTTTTTTTTAGGTATCTACATTATGCCACAAATACTTTCAATTGAACTCAACTTTTATTAAACCTAGTATATTAATGTAGTGTGCCATTAAAATGAATACATACATCAAATTAAACACTATATATAATTTATATATAAATATAATATGATACATACATATATATATATATAGAGAGAGAGAGAGAGAGAGAGAGAGAGACTATAATTCATAAGAAAAAGGAGAATATAATAATTTAATATCAATTATACCACAAAAAATACACGTTCTCTTATACATTATACACTAAAAACTTTATTTTTAATAAATAAATAAAAAGCGAGGCATTGTAATTTGGAATTGAACACTACCATAACTTTCTTACCATTTCTGACATCATAGAAATAGTAAATAATAATAATAAGTAAACAGTAATAGTTCTTTGCTATTACGAACATTGATAATATTATTTGTCAACAACAACCCTTTTACTCTCATACAGTCCAGTGACTCGCAGACGCTTTGCGAATCGGTTCGATCGGATCATTTAAATGACTTGCTTCAAAAGAATCATTCGATTGTGAATCGTACGGCACTAGCGGAAACGTCATGAAGTGACAGCAGACAGCAGCAGCCCTGGTGAGTTGAGCGCTGCAACCGCCCGTTTCCCTTCGAGCTCTGAGGCGGATATTACAGCGAACAGAGAGGGAGTGATCGCCCGTGCGGTCGATCAGACCCCCGATTCCCGGCCAAGCTATGGACGAGCAGGCGGGCCCCGGTGTGTTTTTCAACAACAATAACAACTCCGTTCTTCCCGGCGGAGCGAAAGCGTCACAACCGGGCGACGGTGGAGAGGCGGCCCGCGCTCAATACAGTATTCCGGGGATTTTACACTTTCTGCAGCACGAGTGGGCCCGTTTCGAGGTGGAGCGGACGCAATGGGAGGTGGAACGGTCCGAACTGCAGGTAATGCGCGTTTGATTTGCCCGTTATATGTTAAGGTAATTTCAACGCAATTTCAGTCCGCCAAAAGTCAGCGACACACATTTGAAGGCTTGTTTTTCTTTCTCCTGCTCACACACACACACACTCACAAACACTCACTCACTCACTCACACACTCACTCACACACTCACTCACTCACTCACTCACTCACTCACACTCACAGACACAAACACTCACACTCACTGACACTCACAGACACAAACACTCACACTCACTGACACTCACAGACACTCACACAAACTCTCACAAACACACTCACAGACACAAACACTCACACTCACTGACACTCACAGACACTCACACAAACTCTCACAAACACACTCAGACACTCACAAACACTCACACTCAAACAATCACACTCACTCACACAAACACTCAGACACACTCACAAACACTCACTCACTCACTCACACACACACTCACTCACTCACACTCACAAACACACTCACTCATTCACTCACTCACAAACACACTCACACAAACACTCACAAACACTCACTCACTCACTCACTGACACTCACTCACACACACACACAAACACTCACAAACACTCACTCACTCACTCACACAAACACTCACTCACTCACTCACTCACTCACTCACACACACACACACACTCACTCACTCACACTCACAAACACACACTCACTGACACTCACAGACACTCACACAAACACACACTCACTCGCACTCACACACACAAACTCTCACAAACGCACTCAGACACTCACAAACACTCACACTCAAACAATCACACTCACTCACACAAACACTCAGACACACTCAGACACACTCACAAACACTCACACAAACACTCAGACACTCACAGACACACACTTACAAACACTGACACTCACAAACACTCAGACAGTCACAGACACACATTTACAAACACTCAAAGTCAGACACACACACACAAACACGCACTCACACACACACTCACACTCATAAACACTCACACACACTCAGACACTCACAGAGACACACAAACACTCAGACACTCACAGACACACACACAAACATTCACACTCACAGATACACACTCGCAGACACACATTCACACACTCACAGATACAGACACACTCAGAAACTCACACACACTTACAGACACAAACAAACAGACACAGAAATAAACACAGACACACACACTGAACCTCCACATTCACTGCAGCAGCACAAAAGCTTCTCTCTGTACTGTAACTCAATCCATTTCATCGCATTCTGCGGCTGAGGAGGAGATCTGCGTTCATGTTCTGTGACTAACAGGAGAAAGATATGGTTCATTTGCATACACACAAACACAGAATGCAGAAATCTGGAAGTACCTTTTTGGAATTCCAATGAAATTCTTTTAATTCTGAATTCACTTTTATTTATTTTTTAATTCCAGCACGTAATTTAGAAGAAAACAGTATGAGGTCGAATCTCAAACAGCCTGACAAGAACATTTTCAGATCATTTTCATAAAACATAATTCTATTTTGTATAAAGATAAAAAGGCCAAATGTTTTTGATTATTTAGATTTTATTTGTTTTCAATTTGTTGCAAAACAAATTTGAATATAATTTGAATACTTAAGTAATAAAATATGTATACATCCTGGTAGTAATTATTATAGTGATTGTGTCCAATCAGGTAACATCCCGCTTTTAATTATTGTACAGTAACGGGAATATAATAAAAAACATGTTTGAAAATAATGAGAATGGCAAACAAACTCAAAAGTGAAACATTTGGACATTAATTGTCATGAAAAATAAAATCTTAATGGTCCGACTAAATCACAATTTCTTATTTTTTACTCTTAATTTTGGTGTGACAATTGACCTGGCCTAGTCTGTGACAGATACACCTTTTATTACTGTATTCATTTCCTGTTATGATGTCACAGTGGGAATCAGAGGGAGTCGTTTATTCTGAATCGATTACTTCGACTATTATCACGACATCATAAAGGGAGTGAAATCTGCTGTGCTGCGACGGAATTCCAAAAATTTGCATGCAGAATTCTTAATGCTGGTTTGGAAATATCAGCCTTTTATTGTGTCACAATGGCAGTCAAAGTCTGCGGTGACATCAGCGGTTTATTGAGAGCTTTCCAGACGAAAACCTGCATCAGCAAAGCTGTGAGGAATTCACAAATGATTAATGAGGGATAAAACACTGGATGCTCCCTTGTGCCCATCTAGTGTAGACCCACTCTACCAAAATTCAATTGAATATAACTTGTGGTGTTTTCTTTGTTTGATCTGTCGCTTAGGCTTGTGTAAGTTGCTTTGAATAAAACATCTGAAGTACATGTAAACGTGGTGTTGAAGCATCTCAAGCTTTGGTCTTGTAGCCTAATAGTGGCAGATGAACATCTGTTTACCCTTGCACAATTTCAGGATGTCCTGGACACAGTGAATGAGATGAGATATTTAGACGTAAAGGGCAGTGATTGATTAATAAATGTGTGGAAATGTGCATGGCATTTATGGGTCATTTACCCTGACGTCCATACAGTCATTCCTGTTAACAAAGTGTTTTATTATGCATGATGAATGAAGGACAAACCAGAACGTGCAAGAGGAATTTATACAGGTCATGTGATCACTGACATCTCTTGGCCAGGGAGGTGTAGCTCCCAATTTTCCTTGAAGATATAGTCCAGCCGAAAATATATTTTTTTGTCATTGTTTATTCACTCTCAGGTATTTGCAAACTTCCATGCTGTTATTTTTTCAGAAGAACAGAAAATGATCATTTTTGAAGAATCTTCATGCAGCTCTTTTCCATACAAAAACAGTTCATAGTGACCATGACTGTCAAGCTCCAAAATGACACCATAATAAAGTAGTATAACTCCTGCACTATATTCCAAGTCCTAATTTCTGTCTATTCCTCTCTTCACTTTCGTATGACTCTGGAACACTTGCAACATATAGGGCCTATTTTAGGAGTGCTAGCAATAAGTGCAGCGCCATGCATTCAGTCATAAGTGCAGTCAGTGGGCATGGCTATTAAGGTTTGTATTTTCGTGCAAGCGTGCGCTAAGTCTAGGCATGTATCACGCTAATGGGCTTGATCGAGTGCAGCTTAATTCTGAGGTCTTTCTCTGGTTTTTGCAGCGTATGCATCCTATTATACAGTCCATTCCCTCGAGCACCAGCGATATAAACAAAGACTGCACATTCATAAGAAGCTGGTTGTGTAAATGGACTGTGTGCAATAATTCAGGAGAATAAAAATATGGACATGCTCCTTTTATGTGCTTAGAAGTGTTATTCTCGTCAGGATTTGGGTGTACACTGTTAAATTATATAGAAAGTTTTATGAATCATTTTCATCTACTGATGCACAAATCATGGCAGGTATTAATAGTGATAGTATCTGCACGCACTTCACTTACACCGGTCGATTTTTATCTATTTAATTCATTTATTGAAACAAAACAATGTATCCAAAAATATTTCTAAATTCAAATACAATAAACTAATATATAATCAAAATAACGACATGGTCAAAACAAAAATCATACCAAATCGGTACCTTTTCCTTTTGCAGCGACTTAAAAATCTGTGACAACAGGTGGAAAAATATCAATATAAATTATATCATAAATACAATTGTAAATTTAAACATAATAATATCAATTGAAAAATAAACCTTGACTTATAGATAGTTTAACACAAATCTCATACATTTTTGTTTCAGAATTAGCACTCTCATGAAAATTGGATAAGATGTTGAGCACGGTCATTGTGCGGAGTGTGTGTATCTGTGAGTAAATACAGCCCATAGTGCACACGTTGTATGAACTACTTTTATGCGACTTAAAATGGTGTTTAACCCACTCGACCGACATCGTCATTACAAACTATCATATGAAAAAGTGCAGCATGAATATAAAAAAATATATAATTATCAGCCTGGTCTCAGAATACCAAAATTTTTGCAAAATAATTTGTAATTATCTTACAAATTATCGCACACAAACAATCACTCACACAAACTCTCACACTCATACAAACACTCACTCACACTCACACAAACACTCACACTCACACAAACACTCACACTCATACAAACACTCACTCACACTCACACAAACACTCACACTCACACAAACACTCACACTCACTCACACTCACACAAACACTCACACAAACACTCACACTCACACAAACACTCACACTCACTCACACTCACACAAACACTCACACAAACACTCACACTCATACAAACACTCACTCACACACACACTCACTCACACACACAAACACTCCCTTGCAGTTCGTTATCGGTTTGTTATCTTTATCGATATTCATTATCGTTGCAGTTTTCTGTTAAAACTAGAGGCGCTACAACAACAGTTACTTTTACTTTCACACAAATCACGAGTAAAACAGCAGATTATCAATTTATGTATGTATTAGTAGAATGCTATATTATGACTTCTGAACATTTTTAATATAGCACATGACTCATTTTAATGTTTGCATTGCATAAAAACATTTACAAGCTTATTCGATTGCAATCAAATCAGGAGCGTGGTACGAGTCCTGAAGGGCACGCGTGTCCACACGTGAACCAAGAAGCAACACAAAATGACGTGGTTGTGTTTTTCATCTTAAATTAGCTTTTTCTGACACTATTGGTTAGGTTTAGGGTAGGGAGGTCAGTTTTGTTGATAGAGCATTAACCAAAAAAAAAAACATTCAACCTCGGAACTGCCACGATACGTGTCACGTCTAAAGTATAGACGTGACACGTCTCGCGCGTGACGTAATTTCCGTCATCAGGAGTGTCCGCGGACAAACGTGCATATGCTGACTGTTGAGATATAAGTGTCCACTAGGTGGCGATGCACAGTTGGGCTGTACTGTCAAGCAGTAGTCGAAAACATCCTCTTCATCATTTTGTTGTTCTTCTTCTTTCCTCTAATGGCGGATCCTCAGTTTTTCTTCTTTATCTTTCAGAGCAGGTGTCCTGGAAATGACACGTCTCGGCGCTGCCCTCTAATGTCTGGTAGCATATAACAAGGCAATATTACTGCACATGTGTCTAACAAGTCCATTCGCGCTCATCTGCATGAAGTTTTGCGCGAGATGGAACGTGCAAAGTGAAGTTTACCTGGGCCTTTAGGAACCACGTAATATCATTTTGCAAAAATGTCACCAGTCACGTAATTTTCATGAGATTGGGCTGTTGCGTTTCACAGATAAATATCATGAGGTTGGGTAAATAATAATGACAAAATGTCCATTCTTGATTTATCTAACAGAGGGCGGCACTTCAGATGAAACGACCCTGACTGCTCTGTCTTCAGAGGTTTTTAATCATTCTTTCATAACCAGCATGCCTTTCATAGCTGTGAGTGGGCGAGCGTCTAGGAGACGACATCATATGTTGAAGATGCCCTCAGGCACCTTGACAATCAATCGAAATTAATATAATTTGCTCCGTTTCCATGTAGTGCTCCAATGTAGCATGCCACCTGAAATATGAGACACCATGGTGTGAAATGAAAAGCTATTAGCATTGCAAACGAGTGTGCAACAGGCTTGGGTTGTGTTGTGTGTGTAGGTAGCGCTAGCATTACTTTGATGCTGTGAAACAGTACCGAACAGAATCTGTTTATGAGCTGATGTTGGTGACTCATACTGCAGATGATGCTCAGCTCTCTCTGTCTCTTTCTCTTGGGAATGCCAGGCTTCAGCAGAGAGGAATCGTTCTCCCAAAAATGACTGACCCTCTTGTTTGTAAAACTGTATGCCTTTCTTCCATGGATCATATAAGGTGAATACTTGGAGAATATCCAGGCAACAGTTTTTCATATAATGAAAGTACTAGGGCTTTCAAAATTATAACAAATAAATAAAAATGAGCATATAAATATCATAATGGTGGATCATATGACTTGTCTGCTATTTATAAGTTATCGGATGACTTCAGAAGACTTGATTTTTTGAGCAAATTTTCCAATTATCATTGGATGTGCTTCAAAAGCTCAGTGGCAAATGATGTCAACGTTCAAGTAATTTGTCATAACACTTGACCTGCACGTAACCGTGCCGGGTGTATTGGGGAATGTTGACACAAGTAGGGTGAAAGGGCCTTTATTGTGTAATGTTGACATGTATCGGTGTGTTTACTGCGAGGTTTGGAAACAACATTTGAATACAGGTGTACGAGAGAGACAGGCAAATGTTGGAGAAGAATTTGTGCAACTCGTGTGTGTGTGTGTGTGTGTGTGTGTGTGTGTGTGTGTGTGTGTGTGTTTTGACTGGCCACATCAGTGATGTCAGGACAGCATGTGAGGTGTGCGTCCATTCATGAGTAACTGATATTCTCGCACCAGTGAGTCATCATTCTCGCGGTCATTTGTTTAGCCGGCCCACATGAGCGTCTGCTTTGGTGTTGGTCCGTCTGGATGTCTGTTTTCAGAATAGTGCACATTTTACTTGCCTTTTATAATCACCGTTTGTGTGCACAGGAAACCGCTTTTCCTACTTCCTGAATCCATAGCCATCTTCAGATGGCTGCAAACAAGTTTTTGCTTTGCTAACCCATTTATGAGAGCTGTAAATTGGAAGTGGGGTGGATGATTTCAAAACGTTTACTAAATCCGAAAGTTTCGCATCTTTTAGTTACTTTAGGCTACGCCCACACTAATATGTTTTCATTTGAAAATGCATCTTTTTCTCTCCATTTTGGCCTTCCGTCCACACTGAGAGGCCGTTTTTGCCTGCGAAAACTGAGCTATTTGAAAATGCCGTCTTCGTATTGTAGTGTGAAGTGGAAAAACTGAGACATTGGAAAACGATGATGGTTGTCATGTGATGCAGCATGTGATCAATTCAACCCAAAACAATCAAGATGGTGGCACATGTTGTAGCGGCATTGTTGTGCCTGGTATTTATTTTGATCATGTTAAATATTACTTTGTACAAGCTTAAAATTTCATTCCTTCAAAGGCAACGGGACATTTACTCGAAATTGGTGTCTGGCAGCAGAACACAAGGACAATTGCTTTTAGCGTTTTCATATATGTGGACATGCAACTTTCCGAAAATGTTTGAAAGCGACAGTGTGGATGGAGAGCATTTTGATAATGTTGCCAAATCACATAATTGGTCAATTTAGATAAAGCAGAAGAAAAGACTGCTGATAACCCATTAATCAGAGTAATCAGTAAACCATTAATCAAAAGTAAGTATGCATTCCCTTTTGTCTCCTCAATGTTCACACCCCTTTCATAATGTAAACAAATTTAAGAGATTTAAAAAAAAATATTTAATACTGCCCTTCAGAATCTACATAAGCAGATATTTACATAAAGTATATAGTAGTGTGTTGCCTTCTTGAGCATTAATTAATGTTTGCACTTTGTGTTGTAATTGTGTATGAAGTGTCAAAAGCTGGATCCCATATATATACATTTTTTTTAACTGCAGCTTGGAAAACTCCAGAAAATGATGTCAAAGCTTTTGCCAATTAGCTTCTGATAGGAGGTGTACTGAACTGGAGGTGTACCGGTGGATGTATTTTGAGGCCTATCTTCAAACTCGGTGCCTCTTTGCTCGACATCATGAGAAAATCAAAAGAAATCAGACAAGACCTCAGAAAAAAATCGTGGACCTCCACAAGTCTGCAAGCAATTTCCAAATGACTTGATGTACCACGTTCATCTGTACAAACAATAGTATGCAAGTATAAACACTGTGTGACCACACAGCCATCACACCGCTCAGGAATGAGACGCATTCTGTCTCCTAGAGATGAATGTAGTTTGGTGTGAAAAAGAGTAAATCAATCCCAGAACAACAGCAAAGGACCTTGTGAAGATGCTGGAGGAAACGGGTAGACAAGTATCTATATCCACAGTAAAATGAGTCCTATATCGACATAACCTGAAAGGGTCAGGCTCGCCAGCTGAAGAACCCCATCCCAACCGTGAAGCATGGGGGTGCAGCATCATGTTGTGGGGGTGTTTGCTGCAGGAGGGACTGGTGCACTTCACAAAACAGATGACATCATGAGGAAGGAAAATTATGTGGATATATTGAAGCAACATCTCAAGACATCAGACAGGAAGTTAAAGCTCGGTCACAAATGGGTCTTCCAAATGGACAATGACCCCAAGCACACCTCCAAAGTTGTGGAAAATGGCTTAAGGACAAAAAGTCAAGATATTGGCGTGGCATCACAAAGTCCTGACCTCAATCCGATTGAACATTTGTGGGCAGAACTGAAAGTGTGTGTAAGCAAGAAGGCCGACAGACCTGACTCAGTTACACCAGTTCTGTCTGGAGGAATGGGACAAAATTCCAGAAACTGATTGTGAGAAGCTTGTGGAATGATTCCCAAAACATTTGACCCAAGTTAAACAATTTAAAGGCAATGCTGCCAAATACTAACAAAGTGTATGTAAACTTCTGACCCACTGGGAATGTGATGAAAGAAATAAAAGCTGAAATAAATAATTCTCTCGACTATTATTCTGATATTTCACATTCTTAAAATAAAGTAGTGATCCAAACTGACCTGAGACAGGGAATGTTTTCCACCATTAAATGTCAGAAATTGTGAAAAACTGAGTTTAAATGTGTTTGGCTTTAAGTCACAAGATCAATCTTTTACTCATTGCGTCGATCGCAAGACAGCTACTGTTTGATCTCATTAAAAGGAAAGGAATGTGGTCATGTGACAGACATGTAGCATGTTTTTAAAAAAGGTATGGAGTAAATGCTGCACAGTTAGCGGTACGCTAGTAATGCATTCATAACAGCAAGAGACTGGGCAAAAACTGTGTTTTTTTTTTTTTGGTTGTTTTTTTTTCTCCCTTATTTGATGCGTTCTCTTTGTAATTTGCTGCTTCTCATTCTTCAGAGCAACTGTCTCTCGTTCCTCGCTCTTTTGTGGACAGGAGCGTTAGGAAGGACAGGACGTTTGCCCAGAGCACAAGTGCAGAAGTAAATAATTCATCCAGGTCTGGGTTTCCCTCTGCTGTCACTGGGTCTGTGTATGCATGGATGCGTTCAAGCTTGTGAAGGCGTGCCCATCTGTGTGTGCCATCTGAGCTGACATGCAGATGAGACCTGTTGGAACAGCCAGTCAAATTCACACGAGCCAAAATGTTCTTCGGCTTATTCTGCTTTCTCAAGTGTCACTGCTCAAGGATTGTTGTCAGGTTTGTAGGTTGATGCCTACAGGAGTTTTCTCGCTGCATTCTAGGGCTGGATGATATGGTTAAAATTGTTCTTAAATCTAATCTCCTAGTCTATGCTGATTTAAAAATGTTCTTCAGCTTTTGATAATTTTTATTTTGTCTATTAAATATAGCCTAGTGCTTTTTTATCAGCATTTCTGCTGTTGTTGCAAAGTGGATTCCACATTTTTAATGCAAGAATTCAAGTAAAAACATGTTTAAATCATTTTCTTGTATTTGAACCAGTATGCATGATTCTCATGAAACCTGTGAAGATGCCCTGGTCATATTTAACTCCAAATCAATACAAAACAATATGGAAGAAAAAGTCTTCATTTTAGAACCATTATTTACATCCCAATTCCCATTACCGTGACACATCAGGGGCCTCTTGCATGAAACTGTTTTAGACTACTCTTAAAAAAAGTCCTCTAAAATGTTGGTCTTAATTTTTTCAGTCAGTTGCATAAAAACTTAGATCAGTCTCATTTAAGACAGAGATGTATGACGGCACACCCCTAGGCTAACAGATTCAATGTTACCATGGACAAAACTGTCAGCTGAGCTAGTGGGGGCTTCAGTTGAGACTTTGGGTGTTTCTCAATTCTAAGAACGCAGAGAACGGACTTGTGTTCTTATGAAGACCAGTCTTGCCATGCTACCTTGGAAGAACGGACTCTGAAGGACAGGGGGACGTACTGTAGAACGCATCTATTTGAGCTTTGAGATGTGCTGCAATCTTCCTGTTATGCAATGAACTGTCACAGGGCATTTGAACCCAGTGAAAGAACTACTGGCATTATCACGCCAGTGAGGTTTTGCAAGACTAGTGACGCATTCGAAGAATAAAGTCTGTAAACACTCATTTTCGCCGTGTGTTTATTACTATATTAAAATTAATATATATATATTTTTTGCAAGCTTACATTGGGGAAACACTTGAGGAAAAACAAAACAATAAATGTCCTCGTTCTGCCACCGTAGTACCGAGTTCTTGCCCACAAGTCGCCATCCGATGCGTCCTTGAAATCAAGGACACATCTGGGTCATTTCCTGCATTCTGGGTACTTGCGTTCTTGAGGATTGGAATTGAACTTCGGCAGTGGATGATGACGTAGAACGAGTCAACGAGAACGTAAGAACACACATTGAGAAACAGCCTTTGGCTGCATCCGAAACCAAAGGTAGTTGACTTGTTGCCTCTGTCCTATCAGTCAATGACTCAACAGACAGCGTTTGCATACGAAGTTCCCTCCAGAAACTGGTCCGTGGAAATAATGTGAACTGAACTCACAGCACCTCCTGAGATGAGATCATTTGCAGCATTCTCATAGACAACAGTATTCTTGCAAACAATTTTCAGATGAAAAATTTCAGTCACATGATTTGTTTTGTTGCACATCTTTTATTCCGGTTAAATTCAATAGGAGTTTATTCTGTAAATGTGTCATAGTTTATGCGCATTACTTCTTATCGATCAAAAGCCCTAATGAACATTAGATTCGGACGTGCCTTGGTCCATTCCTTCCTCGAGTTACAGCTTCTGGAGGCAGCATTTGCCTGGTTTCAGATGCAGGCTTTGTATAAGACTTTGACTTCTACGATGGTAAAACCAATATTTATTTTTCTTTTTTTTTTTTTATATATATATATATATATATATATATATATATATATATATATATATATATATATGGGTTAAAGTCACTAAATTTGTTAATTAGTCAATTTTAAAGCATTGTATTCCTCTAGTAAGCAAATATTTTTCAGCGATGAAAACTGAGCATCCACTGTAGGCCATTGTTTTTAAAGCTATTCAGTGTCTTACGTTTCCCACAATCCAATAGGATTTAGATTTCTTTAGGCTTACTAAAGACATCTGTGAGCTTGTTTTATACAACCAGCTTTCTATAGCATTTCCGACTAATTGTTAGACGAAGTCTTAAGTTAATGGCTATGTTTATGCAACCGGACCCAGAACTTTCTAATATATATTTGTATTATATTATATAATATTTAGGACTGTTAATCAATTAAAATGTTTAATTGAGTTAATTGCATGGTATGCCAAATAATTAATGGAATTATTTGCAATTGATCGCATTATATATATAAATACTTTACAATTGAATAATAAAGAGTAGGATGGCTGATATACAGAATACAATTTAACAACAGCAAAAGAGATGTACACAAATAAAATATTTACTCAAATTTGCTTAATCTTTGCAAATGAAAAAAACGTAAATAGAAAGTTTAATATCCACTGACAGATCTATTGGGAGATTTTGTAACTAAAACGAGGGAAAGTTAATGTTTCAGGGCTGCGTTTGCCAATAATGATTGATCTTAGTGGTTAAGAGCATTTTCTACAAGCAATTTTACGAGCGTTCGTTATTTTTTTACTTGCGTTTCCCAAAACTGCATTTAACATGAATGTGCGAGGACACGCATTAAGTGCCACTTAAGAGATTCGCTGTCCATGTGACAGTGCTGAAATGTGACCGTATAGTGCTGCTTGTTATTGTAACTTCAGTATATTTGTTCGTTAATTTACCATTTGTAATTTACCTCTCTTAAATATGTTTTAGAAAATGCTCTTAAATATTTGACCTAATTAGCTGCATATTTACATATTGTTTTTGCAATAATTTTGTGCAGAAAGATTTTTACACAATCTGCTTCCATAATCAGATGTGCATTTGTAATATTTTGTTTTCATAATTTCCTCTTGATATAAAAGCTTCCAGGATTAGTGAAGACCGCAGAGGCCCTGTGTATGATTCTGCTATTTAAAAGCAATCTATTGTTCTGTGTTATTGCGGAGCGCAAAATTGGAGACGTTTGGAAGATTTATTGACTTACACCAAGGTCTGCTCTTTACTCCCAAAAGTGATAACAGTGACCGCAATGCTGCATGTGCAGTGCTACACAACCCGTAGTGCTGGCGAGAGAGCTTTGGTTGTCAGAGAGGAAGAGGAGATGAGGATAAAACATTTATGCCAAATGAATAAATGTAAATGTAAGATAATGAGCAAATATATTCTGATGATTTTCATGCCCGGCAGCAAGTTAATGACTTTTTTCTTCTCTTTCAGTTGTCTGCATCAATCGTGACACAACTGTGTTGTTTCCAACTTGCTGACTAATTAATCTATTCATCCATTTAGACTATTTTATTATTATTATTATTATTGTATAAACTGATTATTAGTGACTTGTCTGTTAAAATAAAATGTATATCCTGATATTAAAGTCTCAGCATATAGTGTAGCTATTAGTATAAAGTGTAATTTTGCGATTGCCCTGCAGGTGTCTGCAGAAGTCCATGTGCTTACGATGCTCTTAGCGGTGTATGATTTCTCCAGAGCACTCGTTAATCTACAAGCATTTTCAAGTACTACTTAATTTACTTTGATTTTGGGAAACAGGCCTCAAAACTATGATGAATCGTAAGTTGGATTCTATGATCTATTTAGACTTTTTGGAAATGGGGCCCAGTTTATTGGCAATGTGGCCCAAAATTGGCCAAATGTTGACCAATTAATCCCCCTGGCTGAAATATCGGTTTATCACGAATTATCTTGCCTAATTTTATATCGCCATTACAATCATTGTGCATATGATGAATATTAAAGCTGATGTATGTAATTTCTGCAAAACTAGCACCACCAAATGGAATTGCAAAAATAAACACTGTTTTCTTGAATACGCCCCTCTACTGCAGTTCTTCAGATTGTCCCGTCCCCAACTCATGCCATTAATTGAGTAATGTTGTTGGGGCGGGGCGCTCTAAACGAACGCACATTTTTATTGTGTCACTGTCTAGATTTTTTGGGAAAATGTCTTTATGAATGGCTTACTTATAGTTTACTCTCTGCATAATAATCTGAGATGGAAGAAATTATTTTAACACTGAAAACGTTACATGCGTTTTAGTTATTTTGCACCACACTACTGCCTTCAAGTAGTGTTGGACATGAGCTGTTTTACCCTTGAACTGACTCAATTACAAATGGTCTTTTAAATGGCCAAATTGGTGAACTAATCTTGCTGTAATCTGCTCACTTGTTTAATTCCTGACAGTGAAAACTCAATTTCTGTACTTGGATTTCCCGCTTATAACCATTGAACTCTTAGCTGTGTAATAAGACCTTTTGGGTTTTTAAGCCTTGTGTGCATGTTTGCTGTCATTTAGAAAGCCGTCTGTCCCGTAAGAACCAGTACATCAGCTTTCAGTCTGAACATGCTCGAAAATGCCACCCTGCATGCTTGCGTTCACGGCTCATGTCCTGTCAAAGCAAGTCAAGCCTTGTTTGGGAAGCTATGCAGTATGCATGCTTGCCTGTTCTCTCAGGTAATGCTAAAGGAACGCCCTGCATCACACCTCGTTCTTCACCAACAGTTTGATGCCCCACACTGTTGAAAGGAAGTGAGATAAGTAGGACACTACTGTTATACCTTTGACAAGTTACTGTCCCAACTTTCCAAGACTGTCATTTGACACCTATTAGCTATCTTGCAGTCTACTGCCTACATACAGTTGGCAGCAACCTTCTTAGGGGCTGTAGACACATGATGTGTGCTTGCAAGCAAAAACAGCTAGAACGGAATTGAATGTACAGGTCTTGAGATGACTTTTTAAACCATGTTGACAGCTCCATGTACAACACAAATATTGTTCTCTCGCAAAAAGCACAGGAGAGTCGACTCATCATTTGTTTTTATCCCCTATTTGGAATACCCAATTCTAAGTCCTCGTGGTGGCGTAGTGACTCGCCTCAATCTGGGTGGCGGAGGACGAATGTCAGTTGCCTCCGCGTCTGATACCGTCAATCTGCACATCTTATCATGTGGGTTGTTGAGCGCGTTACCGCAGAGACCTAGCACGTGGTGGCTTCATGCTATTCTCTGCAGCATGCATGCTCAACTCACCACACACCCCACCGAGAGCGAGAACCACTAATCACGACTACGAGGAGGTTACCCCATGTGACCCTACCCTCCCTAGCAAACGGGCCATTTTGGTTGCTTAGGAAGCCTGACTGGAGTCGCTCAGCACACCCTGAATTCGAACTTGCTACTCCAGGTGTGAGTCGACTCATTGATCCCAATAGATTTCGATGTCACCATGTTCCTAAGCTAACAACTGGACTAGTCATGCCCTGAATTTGGCGACAGTAGGTCGAAAGTTCTTCAGCTGAAATCAGTCTGCGCTTACTGAAACTCGAATCACTGCCCTCAGTGGCCGAAGCCGGAAGTGTTGTTGAACGAATAGGCGTGAGTGTCCACAGAGCAGCGCTAAAAGCGTGTTTGATTATGTGAATGTTATAACTTTGTTTCCCATGGGACTAGAACCCATGTTGCGAAGGTTGTTAAGTAGTGAAGAGTGAAAAGTGTTCACGTTCTAAGTGATGAAAAAAATGTCTGATGGAATAATGTGCTTGTAAATAGCTTGCCAATATGGCATTGATTTTAGGGTACATTAACTTTTGGGGTAAATAGCATCTACAATACCTAATGAGCACACATAATTAAATATTGAGTCAAGTAGTTATTTGTTATTAAATGTAATGCAATCATATTTATACTCAGTATTTCTCTCAACTCATCCCTCATCTTGGATATATTTTGTCACTAAGCTTTCTCCATATTGCCTTCTCTTCTTTTGAAATTGGCCCAATGGAGGTATATTAGAAGGGAGCATAAATAGACCTTTAAAATGCTGTCTAGGTAGGCTGCTTATTAGGTTTTGGACCAGTGTCTGGTTGTTTATTTTGGCCTTTTGAGGTTGGTAACTCATGCAAGGATAACATGGTTCACATCAGTGACTCATGACAGAGATCCTGGGCTGTGTTGTGGTCATGTGACACACGGAGTGGCCTGATTGAACTCGTGATTTAAACTTTTGGACAAACGACCCGATTTTGGGGCCAAGAGGGAACTATTTCAACTTTTGTAAATGTATGGGTGTGCAAAGATGTGTGCGTTATGATGCAGCCCTCTACATAGTGAGTAAATCACTCGCATATGCGACCAAATTTCGCACTTTGCATGTAAAATCTGTATTTTATTAGCCACTGGAGTTTGAGATGTTTAGTGGCGAAGAACTTGAGCGCCGCTGTCCTTTTACTGATTAAGAAGCGGTATTCAGCGTGTTATGTCTCGTCAGAGCGCCCTGAAGGAAACTGACATTATTTGTCTGCGGTGGGTCCGGATCTTTCACTGTCACCATTGCTTTAGTTGAGCCATGAAATGGCATTGATATTGCATTTAATGACGTCAACTGTAACGTGCCTGTTGGACTTCAGTTAGAAGGGAAATGTGTTGCAACACTCGAGAGCTTGTAGGTTTTAATTTGACAACACGTGCAATAAGTATTTGTACAAGCAAGTCATTCACATTATACAAGTAAAAGTTTCCTTTGCATCGTTCTTTTTATTTTGGATCCAAAGACGAAACCCAGAAACCCCATTTTCATTTCATGTCTCTTTTAATATCCTTTCTGTTATTCACAGTCAGTTAGTGATCTAAAAGATAAAAAGAAACATTGTCTAAATATACATTGCACTTCTCTCTCGTTGATGTGCGCTGCTCCCATGTAAACCCTTCTCTTAAAGAGATTGTACTGATTTAGCGCTTGTTATACTGTACATATCAATGCAAACTCAATTCACACAAGTGCATATAAACAAACATGTTTCAAAACTTTTAAATTGTATGAAAATTCAGTCAGTGACAACCGCTTGCATCATTATTAAAAATGCAATTTAATGGGTCTGGGTATCTCAGCGTGTATTGACGCTGACTGTCACACCTGGAGTTCGCTAGTTTTAAACCAGGGCGTGTCAAGTTAATCCAGTCAGGTCTCCTAAGCAACCAAATTGGGCCGTTTGCTAGGGAGGGTAGAGTCACATGGGGTAACCTCCTCGTGGTGGTGATTAGTGGTTCTCTCAATGGGGCGTGTGGTGAGTTGTGTGTGGATCGTGGAGAATAGCATGAGCCTCCACATGCTGTGAGTCTCCGCGGTGTCATGCACAATGAGTCACGTGATCAGATGCGCGGATTGACGATCTCAGAAACGGAGGTGACTGAAACTTGTTCTCCGCCACCCGGATTGAGGCAGCCACCACGAGGACCAACTAAGTAGTGGGAATTGGGCATTATAAAGTGGGAGAAAAGGAGATAAAAAAAAAGGAGAGGGAAAGGGCAATGCGGAGCGACAGTGAAGGAGAGAGAGAAACAAAATTCTCGCCGGTTTCCAGGTGCGCCGTCGCCTGGTCCTCGACGACTTCTCCACCCTCTACTGGACAACAGCCGCTCCTCCCCGGGCGGATCGGAGCGAGTCCTCTGACCCCTGTTGGATGGAACGCCCCTCCGCCGGCAGCGGTGACTCCATCCTTCGGCGGACGGATGCGGCTGCTCCTTTGGGCAGACGGCAGTTGCGACAACTCTACAACAGGGCACCTCTCCTCTTTCCTGGGTTTCGGCACCAATGTAACCGTGTTAAATATGGGAAGGAGGCGGCGGGAACCGGCTGAACAGTCAAAATAATATTTAATGAAACAAAAATACATAAACACACATGGCAGCTGTGTGTGGCTCTCTCTCTCTCTAACTGCCGCTTCCGGCTACATTTATCTCTCTCCTTGGTTGATGAGCCCGAATGGGGGGGCGGGCGTGCATACTCGCGGCTCGGCCCTCCTCCTCGTCACAAAGATCTTATTTAGAACTGGTCCCAAACTGTTCAGTGTGGATGGGACACCATTATAAAATACACTGACGGTGTTTCCTGCACAAGCATTCAGTGGCACTGCAACACCGTTATTGAATCTACACTGCAAAATATACAGCACGACTACTGTGGTCTGATTCCCCAACGAATGAATCTTATGACCCGGTTCTTTTGAATTTATAACGTGACCAATGTAGTCTGATTCCCAAATGACTGACTCCTGTGAATCTGTTCTTTTGGATCTACAGCTCAACCTATTGTAGTCGATTCCCAAATGAATGAATCATTTGAATCTACAGCATAACCTATTGTAGTCTGATTCCCAAATGAATGACTCTTGAATCTACAGCATAACCTATTGTAGTCTGATTCCCAAATGAATGACTCTTGAATCTACAGCATAACCTATTGTAGTCTGATTCCCAAATGAATGACTCTTGAATCTACAGCATAGCCTATTGTAGTCTGATTCCCAAATGAATGACTCTCTTGAATCTACAGCATAACCTATTGTAGTCTGATTCCCAAATGAATGACTCTTGAATCTACAGCATAACCTATTGTAGTCTGATTCCCAAATGAATGACTCTCTTGAATCTACAGCATAACCTATTGTAGTCTGATTCCCAAATGAATGACTCTCTTGAATCTACAGCATAACCTATTGTAGTCTGATTCCCAAATGAATGACTCTCTTGAATCTACAGCATAACCTATTGTAGTCTGATTCCCAAATGTATGACTCCTGTGAATCTGTTCTTTTGGATCTACAACGTGAAACATACTTGTATCCAGTTCTAATGAATACACATTATACTGTATGTTTTGGTTCATATAGGTCACACTAGATTGACCCCTGGGTATTTTTTGAAAGGTGAAGAACATAAAATTTGCCAATATTGTAACACCCCTTTGACTGTGAGGCATGTGCTCCTGATCGGCCCTATTTTTATCGTCACGAGACGACGCTTTTTATCTGGAAAAATCTTGAAAGACTTGCTTTGTAAGATGTGCCTAGGAAAGCTCTTTTATAGAGACGTTTTACTGTACTGGATTGAATAGTCTTTTTATCTATGTATTGTTTTTGCAAGGTGTGTTGTATTTATGAATCGCCACCTGTATTTGCCATGAAATAGCCATTGTAGCTGATATGGCAATAAACACCAAACACACTGTAAACTGTATGCTTTGTTGTAATTAGTGGTATTTAAAATATTCAAATAATAATATATCTCAATTAAAAAGTCTGTTAAGGATCCCGAATTGTTAAGAGGAATTGGAATCGGAAACAAAATCATAAAATTCCTTATTCCCATCCATGAGTTTCCATGACGACACAAACACATATCTGGCAGTGTGTCAAAGGTGAGCTTGTTGGATCACACACATACACAGTTTGGGCGAGACAATGTTATATCAATATCTGCTCACATTATGATAATATTGCAACTCCTTGTTTTAGTGTTTGTACATTGTGATCTTTGCCTCATAGTTTCTCTCCTTTTTTTCATATGTAAAACCCAGCACTCATCTCCATATTTAGAAAATCCTGCATGCTTATAAATAACTCTTCCTACACTTTACAAAACCTCTCTCAAACTCTCTCTGTACTTGACTTCCTTCACGTAGGGTGAAATGCATGTGGGCGATTAAATGCATCGCACCGCTAAAACCTATAAATGTTCATTTGAATCACTAAACCGTGGTCCAGGCATTGGTGACGCCCCTTTAGATGCGGCCGTTTTGTTTAACATGTTCAAAGCGAAGATGACACACTGGTAATCCACCCCCACTCGCCCTCAGGGAGAACGCAAATAAATCCATAAGAGTCAACTGTTTACACTGCACAGGCCATTAACTGCCCCCCTAAATAGTGCACTTTCTGGGGTACAGGAGCCATTAGAGGATATCCCGTAAAGCTCTTCATACAGGAGAACAACGGGAGTGTCTATTTTGGGTGATCGGCCGGTCTGTTTGCTGCCGTGCTGCATGTGTCTCTCTCTCTCTTGGCATTCCTGAACACGCAAATCAGGGCAACCTCATTCATAACTCGCCGTGTGTGTTTTACACGGGCTCGACCTGCTGTTTGATTGACTCATTGTTATTTTGGTGATTAGGCTCAGTTAAAGGGACAGTAAGCCCCAAAAAATATGAAAATTCTGTCAACGTTGACTCACCATCACGTTGTTCCAAGAACATGAGGAACATAACATGAGGGTGAGTGAATGATGACAGAATTTTCATTTTGGGGTGAACTATCGCTTTAAATGCTATTAATTGAACTGTTTGAGTTACATTGTACTGTATATGTTCGTGTTGAATATTACACCCATACAGGTCCTTCTCAAAAAATTAGCATATTGTGATAAAGGTCATTATTTTCCATAATGTAATGATAAAAATTTAACTTTCATATATTTTAGATTCATTGCACACCAACTGAAATATTTCAGGTCTTTTATTGTTTTAATACTGATGATTTTGGCATACAGCTCATGAAAACCCAAAATTCCTATCTCAAAAAATTAGCATATCATGAAAAGCGTCTCTAAATGAGCTATTAACCTAATCATCTGAATCAACTAATTAACTCTAAACACCTGCAAAAGATTCCTGAGGCTTTTAAAAACTCCCAGCCTGTTTCATTACTCAAAACTGCAATCATGGGTAAGACTGCCGACCTGACTGCTGTCCAGAAGGCCATCATTGACACCCTCAAGCAAGAGGGTAAGACACAGAAAGAAATTTCTTAACAAACAGGCTGTTCCCAGAGTGCTGTATCAAGGCACCTCAGTGGGAAGTCTGTGGGAAGGAAAAAGTGTGGCAAAAAACGCTGCACAACGAGAAGAGGTGACCGGACCCTGAGGAAGATTGTGGAGAAGGACCGATTCCAGACCTTGGGGGACCTGCGGAAGCAGTGGACTGAGTCTGGAGTAGAAACATCCAGAGCCACCGTGCACAGGCGTGTGCAGGAAATGGGCTACAGGTGCCGCATTCCCCAGGTCAAGCCACTTTTGAACCAGAAACAGCGGCAGAAGCGCCTGACCTGGGCTACAGAGAAGCAGCACTGGACTGTTGCTCAGTGGTCCAAAGTACTTTTTTCGGATGAAAGCAAATTTTGCATGTCATTCGAAATCAAGGTGCCAGAGTCTGGAGGAAGACTGGGGAGAAGGAAATGCCAAAATGCCTGAAGTCCAGTGTCAAGTACCCACAGTCAGTGATGGTCTGGGCTGCCATGTCAGCTGCTGGTGTTGGTCCACTGTGTTTTATCAAGGGCAGGGTCAATGCAGCTAGCTATCAGGAGATTTTGGAGCACTTCATGCTTCCATCTGCTGAAAAGCTTTATGGAGATGAAGATTTCATTTTTCAGCACGCACCTGGCACCTGCTCACAGTGCCAAAACCACTGGTAAATGGTTTACTGACCATGGTATTACTGTGCTCAATTGGCCTGCCAACTGTCCTGACCTGAACCCCATAGAGAATCTGTGGGATATTGTGAAGAGAAAGTTGAGAGACGCAAGACCCAACACTCTGGATGAGCTTAAGGCCGCTATCGAAGCATCCTGGGCCTCCATAACACCTCAGCAGTGCCACAGGCTGATTGCCTCCATGCCATGCCGCATTGAAGCAGTCATTTCTGCAAAAGGATTCCCGACCAAGTATTGAGTGCATAACTGAACATAATTATTTTAAGGTTGACTTTTTGGGGTATTAAAAACACTTCTTTTATTGGTCGGATGAAATATGCAAATTTTTTGAGATAGGAATTTTGGGTTTTCATGAGCTGTATGCCAAAATCATCAGTATTAAAACAATAAAAGACCTGAAATATTTCAGTTGGTGTGCAATGAATCTAAAATATATGAAAGTTTAATTTTTATCATTACATTATGGAAAATAATGACCTTTATCACAATATGCTAATTTTTTGAGAAGGACCTGTATAGCAATTTTTTTTAAGCTTTTACATGCCAAATTAAACTCGTCCTCACGAAATGCTCCATTAGCACCATTCGGCATTGACCGATGGCTCCCGCAAGGTGTTTTATGCCCTTTTAAGGTTGTGCACACACCTGTGACCGCTTTAAAGTGTGATATTGATGTCCATTGGGGCCAGTTGTTAAGATGGTGCTGATGTTCTGTATCACAGCTTGTCAGCTACTTTATTTTCCGGTGCTTAATAATCCATAAAAAGACTTACATTTATACAATTTAAATGTATTAATTATTTGATCTTAGCATTTTTATTGCAATATGTTTTATATCCATGTATATGAATGCATTGGCAATGTACACTTAAGTCTCTCATGATAATAAAGTTTGATATGTTTTGAATTTGATCCTATTATTAAAAGAAGTCTGCTGTAAAAAATTTCATAAAAAGATTTTATGGCATGTATGCATATAATTGTATTAAATATTAATACATGTTAATATTTGTCTAATTAACTCTTATCTGCAAATAAATAAAAATAAAAGAAACATTTTAACATGTACATATGTTATTTAAATAATTAAAATAAATGATAACCAACCAATTTCTTGCTTGTTCTTTGAGACAAAGTATCAAGTAAATACTGTATAGTTATCATGATTTTAAATGTTTTGTTGTAATGTATCCTGTACCATAATTTAATTGCGAATAATCACATACATTTCAAAATAAGAGTCCCCCAATGTATTTTTGGGTTTGTTCATTGTCAGAAGTCCCGTGTTATGCACCAAATCTTATGATTAGGATTTTGGTTGCACAATAAACTGCATTAAGATTTCATTCGATTTGGACTCTTGTAGCCTTTGTGTCTGGGCTGCCCTGTCCTAGAAAAGACATGTTTTAACACAATCAATATATAGATTTGAAAGCCAACAGACGATTATTCGGTAATCCTATTTCTTCCAACAGCTCGGTTATCTTTATCAGCAAAATGCAATCAGTCAAGCTGTTCCTATTATGTTTGATGTAAAGAGGCTTTTAATGTCAATGTTGTTTCTACTTCTTTAGGTCAGCATATATTTCACTTCTGCGATATCCTGAATGACATCATCAATCTCTGAGAGTTTCTGCTTCAGGGAGACTTTATTTATATTTTTCAGGAAATCATACGGCTGGTTTGATTCCTCTGTGTCAAACAACAGACACAGTTATTTCTCTCGTTTCTAATAGGGATGCACCGATAACACTTTTTCTTCCAATATCGGAAATCTCAGTATCCAGTATCCAAATATCGATACCAGTGTTGTTTTTGCATAATCCGTTCAGGATATATTTACATTATTGTGTGAAAATAATTGTAACTAATTATTTAACAACTTATTCCAATTCTGGTAAAATGCTCGTCCAGTGCCGTTCTGCATATTATAATGAACCGAAATATTGAGCATCTACATCTGAGATGTTGTTCGTGAGTGTCGCTCCAATATTGCGCAATGTGTGAAGGCTAAAAATGGCCGCGTGCGTGCGTGTGTGTGTATGTAAACAGAGCAGCGGCATTCACTAACGTGTTGGACCTGCACATATTATATATTTATTATTAAACCGTCTTTTGTGATTCACAGAGCTATTGCACGTCTTCAAGTGGCTTTGAATAAAATGCATGTGTCTTATGAGCTACTTTGTGTTTTTATGGTTCTTTTGTTATTTTTGGAGCTTCACGCTAACGAACATGACTAACACACAGTATCTGATTTGGATTGGGCTTGTGGGACTGATACCCGATCCGCCTAAAAGCTTCAGTATAGGAACCGATACAATCCAGGTATCAGATCCCAAGTTTTAAACCTCTCAGTCTAGTAATAGTCTCACACTGTTGAGGTTTTTAAAGGGATATTTAAAAAATAAAGGCACACATTTTATTACTAAAATATACAAAAAAAAAAAAAGTTCATAATTTTGAGGGTCTGTGTATCTCAGCGAGTATTGACGCTGACTATCACACCTGGAGTTGTGAGTTTGAGTTCAGGGTGTGGTGAGTGACTCCAGTCAGGTCTCCTAAGCAACCAAATTGGCCTGGTTGCTAGGGAGGGTAGAGTCACATGGGGTAACCTCCTTGTGGTCACTATAATGTGGTTCTCGGTGTGGCGAGTTGTGTGTGGATGCCGCAGAGAATAGCGTGAAGCCTCCACATGCTCCGTGGTAACGCACTCAACAAGTCACGTGATAAGATGCGCGGATTGACTGTCTCTGACGCAGAGGCAACTGAGATGCGTCCTCCGCAACCCGGATTGAGGCGAGTCACAACGCCACCACGAGGACTTTAAAGCACATTGGGAATTGGCCGTTACAAATTGGGAGAAAAAATACAATACAATTCTGACATCATTTACTCTCCTTTTTTTTCCCCGGAAGAAAGTCAACAACATGATTGTGAATAAATGATAAAACAACTTTACATTTTGGGTGAACTAGCTGTTCATTCCAAAGACTCTCAGCATCTCTTATTAATGTTGATCCAAATGACTGTAATCAGTTCTTATACGAGATATCAGCATCCAGGGAAAATTCCCCACTAGATCAGACGCTAATGGCTCATGACAACCTTGTCTGTTTGGATTGAATTCCCCATTTTCTGAAATGGCTCTCTTTTAGTGCGGCTCACTGGCTGGCGGCTACAGATAAGAGTGGGTAAGCGTTTAAATACAAACGTTATTCATTGAGAGTGCTGGAACAGTCGGCTGCTGATGTTTCTAACCACACAAACAAACCACAGCTCCTCCCCCTTGCCCAAGCGAAGTTAAACCATCACTGCATTGCTGAATTCACACACTGTGATCTGTTGCTTAACGAGCGGCACGTCACACTTTCCACACGTTTAACTCGCAGTGAGCTTCTGTGTGTCTGTGGATCAACATGAAATCGAGGTCAGCGCTTGCACTGTAACTATATGTCACACGTAACCACTTGTTCATCACCACATTTTAATACTTTCAGTTAACTAGTTGTGAATTGCCAAATTAAAGTGGCACAAACACTATATCGACACCCTCATGTCGATTTTCGTGTGTGACTTTCTTCTGTGAAACACAAAAGGAATTGTTGGGCAACATACTGTAACAGACTCAGTCACCATTCACCTTCATTGCATGTTTTGTTTTTTTGCAAACAATGAAAGTGAAAACTGAGGCTAACATTCTGCTCAATAGCTCCTTCTGGGTTACACAAAAAGAAAGAAAGTTCCTTAAGTTTGGAACAACTTGAGGGTGAGTAAATGACAGAAATTGTATTTATATTTTATTTTTTTAAATACTGTCAAGACAATTAGGTAATTCCATGTTGCGCAACGAGAGGTCCCCTGCATTTTTGTTTTTACTGGTGAAAGCCAAAATATGAAATGTTATGGATGAATATTTATAGAGTAATCCATTATTTTGTAGAGTGGGTTCATAATGCCAATTTTTCTCTATGCAAAACTACAGGTCAAACAAATAATATTAGAAATGTGTCTGCGTCATGATTTAATTTTTACACAGAGATAGGTCTGTCTATTAGTAAAATCAGCTGACTTCAGCACCTCTTTTTGCATTATATGCCAATAGCGTGAGTCCAATAATGGGGGAAAAACTCAAAATTTGAGTGCTTATAACTCGAGAGGTATTAAAGGACTATTCCGGGTTCAAGTTAATCTCATCGACAGTATTTGTGTCATAATGTTGATTAACACACACATTAATGTTGACTGGTTCCTCCTTTAATAAAGCACAAATGTGTGTTCCAGTGACACTCTTACAATGGAAGTCAATGGGGCAATTTTTGGAGGTTTAAAGACAGAAATGTGAAGATTATAATTTTATAAAAGCACTTCCATTAATTCTTCTGTTAAACTCGAGTATTATTTCAGCTGTAAAGTTTACAGCGTTCATCATCATCATGGTAATAAAGTTGTATAATTGTCTGTATCTTCACACAGATGTGGTCAGTAAGTGATTTAATGACAGTAAAATCATGTTAACACACATATTGTTTATGTGTCGATACTTTTGAAACAGTATTTTAATGTTTACAGATTAAACCCCATTTACTTCCATTGTAAGAGTCTCACTGGAACAGAGATTTGAGCTTTTATTAAAACGATGAAATAGAAAAATATGACTTTGATGTTAGTGACATGTTACATTGACTTTGCTACAGCTTGTGTCCTACACACCTATCAATTACTTCTCAGGTGTGTGAGGTTAGTTGTTCATTGATCGCTTTATTAAAACAAAAGGAGTGACTAGTCAAAATACATTTGTGGTAATGAATATTATGCCACCAATGCTGTCGACTGAGACTAACTTGTATTGAATCCGGAATATTCCTTGAAAGATATCTTAATATTCTTTTTGATTCTGGTTCTGAACAAACTTGCTTTTTTGGATCTCTAATTTAAAGGCTGTATATGCTTAAATCCCAGAGATATGGGGCTCTCAGTGTGGCTCCATCCAAAACAAATGCAATTTGAACCATTTGCAAAAGCCAAAAAAGATTGTCGAAACTAGACATAAAAATAAGTGAAACGTGTGGCTCTTCAGTTCTTGTCTCTAGTTTTTGGATTTCAGAAATGTGCAGCATCATTAAACACCGAAGGTGCTGAAACTCTGCTGTATTTGTCCTAAAACTGTCTGAGTGTGTAAATTGTAGAGATCCCAACAACCCCCCTCCGTCAAATTTCGTGCCGCCTCCGGCTATCTGCAAAACTCTGGGGGGTGTCTTCATGGAAAACACTAACAAGCGTTGCACTCGGTGGATTGTCATTTGTAACTGCAAATCTCGGCAATAATAATAAAATAATTCCATTGTCGAATAGTCGCTTGATGTCATTTAACGTAACTTGAGATCATATAAACTATAATGATGACACGCGAGACGAGAGGAGCGCTGCAGCTCCAGTGTCTGATAGAAACACAGATCACAGCTTGGCGAGATCTTTATTTCATCCTTAATTAAAGTTAATTAATATAATACGGGAGCGTGACATGTAAATAAGCACAAACTCCAAAACTGTCATTCTCTGTGCGGTCAGAGCCGCTTCAACCAGTCGTGGAAGAGACCCAATCTGAGCGGGAGTCGAGACCGGGAGAGATTTAAAGTTCTGCCGGCTGATGCGCACGCTAACACGGAGACGCTCGTCTCTCACCCCTGCTCGTCTCTCACCCCCCGCTGTCTGCAGCTCGCAACGTCATCATCATGAGATCATCCTGATAAGATCAATCTTATGTCAAAAATAACACTAAAATGACAACAATAAAATATATATATATATATATATTGGGTTTTGGACCGATTAGATTGACAAATGCTTATCAATAATACTCTTATATGAATATTATCAATAATATCAATATGACTAAATGTTACTAAAATATTACTAAAATGTCAACCGTTTTCATTGACTAAAACTACATTAAAAAGCCCAGACTGTGTCAACTAAAACTTGACTAAAATAAAAATAGGATAAGGTTGACTAAATATGATAAACTAAAAAGGACATTTGACACAGGACTAAGACTAAATTAAAAAACAGATGACAAAATGAACACTTATTCAGTTGCCAGGTCATTAGTAGTGTAGTAATGCAAACCCAACGTTTACGTGTTCTTAACGTCACTTTTTAGATCAGTATGGGACCACTTCCGCCTCATTTTGGGCCAGGAAAAACCCTATATATGTTGTTGTGTATGCGCAGCTGAAGAGTTAATTGTTTGCTCTTTGTGTTGCCTCAGAGCTGCTGATGTTGAGTCTGAACGATTCTCGCAGCTTGGCAGGCATGTCAAGAGATGCCTCTGGGGACGCGTGTGGGCCGCGCCAACGTCACTGAACTATTTCTGAATGCTCGCTCTTAATCTCTTGCACTTCCTGCGTGTTCTCATTCTAGACAATATAGAAAATACAAACTAGCCTTTTTTGGAAGGGACGCCTCCGCTGGAGTTGCCTTTTGGGACTTGTGAGTCTCCCTGGTCAAGCGTTTACAAATGTCCTCTCACGGAGTCTCCAGAATTTGCTCTGTTTACTAGTGAGAGAGGGAAATTGGAGCAGCTGCATTATTGAGATCATCAGAACACGTCGTTCATGCGCTGGAGGAGATGCAAATGCATTTTAAATGGGTTACTTCTGCAGCAGCGTTTCGGGGAATTGAACTGTGAAAATGACATTATTAGCACCTCACGTGCTTGAGAAAATTCTCCCATCACACCAACCCTGCACTGCCCCGCTTCCCTATGACTCATCATGGCCCAGTTCTTCTGAATAATTTTTCCACAATAGAGGCTTTCCCAGTGTGAGGACTTGCAGCAATAGCTTTGGTATTCCCTGCAGAAGACTTATGAATGGGTGTGGGAAACATTTCAAATGGGGTTGAATTACTCAGCAACTGCCCTATAGTGACAAGAGTATTTGGAGACGTCTGTTGCCCAAGTCTGATTCAAACTGGTTTCAGGTAGCACTCCCATTTCGAAACGGTCTCATGCATATTACACATACAACTGGCAAGAGCTTTACAAAATTGCAAACTCCTATTTGATTGGCTGGCCTTATCTGGGAGTCAGTGGTTTTTATTAGTTTTTTGAGAAAAACGTTGTTTAAGTTTCAGGAATAGACTGAGCACTTCTGAGAAATAAATAGATTTGTTGAATATGAAGTTTGTAAGGTTCATGGCATTGCCACTTTTTTTAAGGTGTAATTCCGTCCTTCGGATGAGATGTTAAACCGAGGTCCTGACTCTTTGTGGTCATTTAAAATCCTAAAATTGATCTATCACGACCTCTTAATAATCCCCATATATGTATTGGCGCCATCACTCTCTCCTCTCCACCAATAGCTGGTGTGTGGTGAGTCTACTGGTGCTCTATGGCTGCCGTCACATCATCCAGGTGGACGCTGCATACTTCTTCCTTGCTGAGCAGCCTTTCAGGTTATGTTGATATAGGACTCATTTTACTGTGGATATAGATACTCGTCCTCCTGTTTCCTCCAGCATCTTCACAAGGTCCTTTGCTGTTGTTCTGGGGTTGATTTGCACTTTTCACACAAACTGTGTTCATCTCTAGGAGACAGAATGCGTCTCATTCCTGAGCGGTATGATGACTGCGTGGTCACAGATGAACGTGGTGCCTTGAGGCATTTGGAAATTGCCCCCAAGGATGAACCAGACTTGTGGAGGTCCACAATATTTAATATATAATAAAAGAGGCACTGAGTTTGAAGGATGGCCTTAAAATACATCCACCGGTACACCTCATATTCAGTACGCCTCCTATCAGAAGCTGATCAGCTGATTGTCTAAAGGTTGACATCATTTTCTGGAGTTTTCCAAGCTGCTTAAAGACACAGTTAACTTAGTGTATGTAAACTTCTGACCCGCTGGAACTGTGATTTAGTCAATTAAAAGTGAAACAATCTGTCTGTAAACATTTTTGGAAAAATAAGTAGATGTCTTAAACGACTTGCCAAAACTATAGTTTGCAAATATGAAATCTGTGGAGTGGTTCAATTATTTCAACCAAAGTGTATGTAATCTTCTGAACTACAGGAACACATTCTGAACTATATTGGCATATGGTTGCTGTGGTTAAACCATTGCAGATTTTCAGGGAGCGTTAACTTTAGCGAGGGAATATAAAACGTATTTTAAGGAAACATGAAGTTTATTGCGAAGGAACACAAAATTATGTGAGAGAACTTCAGAGTTCATGTGAAGGAACGCAGAATTAATTGTGAACGTGTGTTAACTTTTGTCAGGGAATGCAAAACTTATTGTAAGGGAACGGAAAACTTATTCCAATAAAATGCAAAATAGAGTGAGGGTGTGCAAAACTTGTAAAGGAACTCAGAACTTGTTGCGTGTGGATGCAAAACTTTTTGCAAGGGACTCTAAAGTTTATTACTTTAGGGTCTCCGTATTTTGTGCAGGAAAGCATAACATGTTTGCTTCAGAAAATGTAAAAATCTAGTTTCTATTGATACATAATATATCAGGTTTTATAATGCTCTTGAATTACTCTAGTAATTAGAAACCAGAATGAATGTAGTATAACATCAAAACTGCACATTGTCAGGTCTGGATTGATAGTTGTCTCTTTCTAGAGCATTTTCTGTTCTTATGTGTTTTTAATACATCTCCAGGTCCCTGAAATGATGACTGTTAATCAGTTAGTGATTCCCCTGCATGTAGACCATCATGTCAGAGGAACCCTCTTAAAACACCTGTACTAAATGGTTTCCTACAACTCTGAACATTTAGGGAAACAAAGCCAATAGCCCTTATGGAAGTGTATGTGCTTTTCCTGGAATTACCTCTCAACTTTTGCAGAATTTCAATGCTAATCCGCGTGATATCAATCTATAATTGCTGAACTTCATAGGAGAGTTGAATCAAATTACAAAGCTGCAGTCCTGTAATTCTGCCCATGTGCCACCTGCTGTCTCTAGCAAAGATGGAGAGGGTTGCCATGGAAACTCAAGGAGAATTAAGACAGCGGATACAGTATTTTCTACAGAAATGTGTTTTGAAATGCAATTTCAATTGTTTTCCTCTTGCTATATGAAGGACTTATTAAAACTGAATTGGGAAAAGTTTACCAGGCCTTCATCGTTTATTTTTGGTACTTTTCAAATGTCATTTATGTAATAGATGACTGTTTTAGTCTTGTCCCAAACCCTGACTTTCAATATTAAACTATGAAAAAATACACATTATTACATGTTTAAAGTGTCTGATTTGAATCCTCATCCATGTACATTCATAAGTAAAACTATGTTGTGGTTTTCTAATTATGGTTGAGTGGAAACAATCCAGCAACCCATTAACAAGAGAGACAGAATAATGAAAAAATAGAACAAATGGGAAGATAAAAACAGGCAATTAGTACACATGTAAGAATAGAAACATATTTTGGAATGAGTGTCTTTTGGTTATGAGTTCTGCTTTCCTTTCTCGATGTAATCCGATTATAATGAACACGTCTGCAGGTAAGAAATAGTGAAAGACTCAGTGCTGCTCGCTCTGTGTGGTTTGTGAATTGCAGCTATATCTCATCCTCGTGACTTTGTTGTTTAAATTGAAGATTATTGCTTTCTATGACGGGAAGTTGTCATGATGTTGTAATGTGATTTATGGTCATTAAAGGGGTGTTCTGTCTTGAAGCTTCACTCCAGTTTAAGATGGCCAAATCTTATACTGGTTTAGTGTAGTTTTAATCCGATTCCTTTGGTAAAGTCAAGAGGTTGGGTGTAAGTTGAGTCATTCACATCATCGTGTGTCTGTTTCAGGGCTGAGATCTCTGTGAAGTGATGAACAGGGTTTCTCACCTTTGAGACAAAGTCAGTGTTGAAACTTAAAATGATGCAATCTGTCCTTGAGACTCTGTCAGTCAGCTGAGAACTCACTGGAATGTTTTCAACAACATGCCAAAGTGCAAATATGTGTGTTATGTAAGATACGGCAGGTGTCTTTGTTTTGACTTTTTACCACCACATCATGGCATGTGTGTGTGCGCATCTGAGTATGCTTGATATCGCAAACTATGGATGGGCATTTCAACTTCATAGTTTAGTACTCTAAAAAATGAACAAAATTGAGTGTGATCCAAAATGCAGCTGCGGTACTGAATCAATCGTGCCTTCAAATAAAGCACATGTACTGTATGTTTACTGTAAATAATTATTGACGCAGGTCCCATTTTCTTTTTTTTGACTAACTTTGCTTTTACTGGCTTCTAGCAGCAGACTAAAGAGAAGGTCGACTTTAGCAAAAATCGTTAAATGTTTACCGAAATGTAAAACTCTGCCCCCAGTGTCCAAAGTAGTAGTCACTCAGCACGCCCTGAATTCAAACTCATGACTCCAGGTGTGATAGTCAGCGTCAATACTCTGTGAGCTACCCAGACCCCTGGTCATTTAATTATTTTTTGGAAAACATTTTTTAAATAAATTTTATCCCGTTTTTAACCAATTTGGAATGCCCAATTCACAACTATTTTTGCAAATTCAAGACAATTTGATTCTCAATTAAATTCGACTCTTCATTTTAGTGTTATTTTTGACATAAGATTGATCTTATCAGGATGATCTCATGATGATGACGTTGCGAGCTGCAGACAGCGGGGGGTGAGAGACGAGCAGGGGTGAGAGACGAGCGTCTCCGTGTTAGCGTGCGCATCAGCCGGCAGAACTTTAAATCTCTCCCGGTCTCGACTCCCACTCAGATTGGGTCTCTTCCGCGACTGGTTGAAGCGGATTATATTAATTAACTTTAATTAAGGATGAAATCTATGATCGCCAATCTGATCTGTGTTTCTATCAGACACTGGAGCTGCAGCGCTTCTCTCGTCTCGCCTGTCATCATTATAGTTTATATGATCTCAAGTTACGTTAAATGACATCAAGCGACTATTCGACAATGGAATTATTTTATTATTATTGCCGAGATTTGCAGTTACAAATGACAATCCACCGAGTGCAACGCTTGTTAGTGTTTTCCATGAAGACACCCCCCAGAGTTTTGCAGATAGCCGGAGGCGGCCCGAAATTTGACAGAGGGGCCCGCCTAGAAATTCTCTATGCAGGAAAACCCTGAACAATTTAACACATAAACTGTTTCTCATCCTTTTGTCAAAATGTCAAAGATATTGTACACTATTTTGCTGAATCAATTATTGAACAACACTAACGGTTCTCAATTCAAAAATCATATTTAAAAAATTAATGCATATGAATCGGCAGAATTACTAATCGTTGCATTGAGAAAACGAGTGACTCGTTACACCCCTAGTAGTTATTGATATAAAAGTTTAATCAAAAGTACTTGCGATAGACTGCGCCATTATAGCAATGCACACAAGTTGGATTTTTACAGTGTCGCAAGTTGTTGTTTACTTGTGCACATCGCCAGTGTAAACCCAATTGTTTTTCTCAGTGTGTTGTCTGTCATGGGCAGACTTGATAATTCACTTCCACAATGACAAAATCACAAATGGGCCGTTTGCCCAAGACATTCCAGGAAAACAAAACAACCGTCAACCAGAGAACTGGGAAATGGTTCATTAGAATTCATCAGTCAGGTGATGCTGCTCTTCAGGACTGTATGTTAGAGATTAGAGGGTCAATTCAATTTAATTCTGCTCAATACTATACGTTACAAAGGACCGCATTCCAATGTTTTGAACTAAAAGTGCTGTCGAGGACAAATCAATTGTTGGGATGTAGTTCAAACGAAGCGCTTAGTAACTACTAGTTAGTTTGTGAACGAGTCTGTGCTTAATTTGTATTTGTGTGTGTTTCAGGCTCAGATTGCATTCTTGCAGGGCGAGAGGAAAGGTCAGGAGAACCTGAAGAAAGATCTGGTGAGACGCATCAAGATGCTGGAATATGCGCTGAAACAAGAGAGGTCAGTAACACACATGGGCTGTGTTCACAATGCATCGATACTGAACTGGAAGTTATATCAACATTGATCTCATTCTTGACTCATTATTTGATCTGACCACTAAGAGTGAAGACATTTAGGATAAAATTGGATTTAAATAGCAAAATAACTCCTTTTTAAGATGAAAAATGTACGCTACTCGCACATTAACAGGATTCCCACACGTCTTGGAAAACCTTGAATTTTGCAATGGAAAAATTGTGACTCTGAATAGTACACAATAGTCAAATCAGTCAAATACACAAATTTGTATACTTTTGTCACTGCCGGCGACTTTCCATTGTGAAACAGCGTCAACGGTTAATTGTCATGAACGTATCCCGGCCACAAACTTTCTATGCTCATCTGCGGTCATCTCTGAGAAAGTAGTTTAAGTATTGATTTACAGAAGTGCAAAATAAGATTTTTCAGTCCAGATTTTCTGTTGTGTTAAACACAAAAACATTTGTGTTACAAACTTTACACAACGATGACAGCCGGACCACTGATTTCTAAAACCAAAAATAATTCACAGTTGTTTCGGGATCTGAATTGATTTTTAATAATTAAACGATCAATGGTGGTCTGGGTATCTCAGTGAGTATTGACACTGACTATCACACCTGGAGTCGTGAGTTTGAATTCAGCGTGTGCTGAGTGACTCCAGTCAGGTCTCCTAAGCAACCAAATTGTCCCGGTTGCTAGGGAGGGTAGAGTCACATGGGGTAACCTCCTCGTGGTGGTGATTAGTGGTTCTCTCAATGGGGCGTGTGGTGAGTTGTGTGTGGATCGTGGAGAGTAGCATGAGTCTCCACATGCTGTGAGTCTCCGCGGTGTCACACACAACGAGTCACGTGATCAGATGCGCCGATTGACGGTCTCAGAAGCGGACGCAACTGAGACTCGTCCTCCGCCACCCGGATTGAGGTGAATAACCGCACCACTACGAGGACCTACTATGAACACCATGAAATAAATATTTATTTAATGATGGAACAGCACAGAAAACAGCTAAAGATACATTTTCTTACATTTATGCAATATGAGATTTTCCGGTGAGGAAATCAATCAGTAAACATGTTGGTAATTCAGAAGAAAAAAATATTGTATTTATTACTTGCATTTAATATATTAATAAGAATATACATTAAGTTAATGGAAAATTGCTTCAATTTGTTCCAAAAGTGTTCGCAACTATAATATCGAGCTGTGATTGTGTGACTTTAGAAAGCGTTCCCCACCAAAACTATTATTGTGGTACTGTTCAGAGTGTCAGCTGTTGCTATGTGTAGTTTTACCCAAATGTAATTGAATTTTGTTACATTATATATGATTTAATTCCTTTCAACAAATGTTACAGTTCTTCTACACTGGGTCTCTTGAAGTGCAAAGCATCAGATGTAGAAGAAATGTACAACAATTGTTAATGTCTCAGCTGAAGCTATTTTTATTTGTCTCAGTTCACAGCTAGTTTTTTGCATTTTTTATATTTCAAGGACTGTATGAAGCGGAGATGTTTTGCACTCTCAAGGTTACAAGAGTTCAGTGTCATTTACTGTGGCATTTTAGCGATTCACTCACTCTTGTTCTGTTCATGCAGCAGAAAAGACTTCTCACATTCCCAGCAATTTATAGAATCATCCTACACGTGTATGTGTGTACGTGCGGCCACTCCAGGATCCAGACGAGGTGCTGTCACCACAGCAACTGATCCGCTAAACCTGCACTGTTTCTCTCCTCCGCAGGGCCAAATACCACAAGCTCAAGTACGGAACAGAGCTCAACCAGGGCGACATGAAACCACCCAGCTATGACTCCGGTAAACCTGACACCTCATCCTGCTACTCAAACACTTAGGTCGAGGGCTTGGTCTGATCCCCAGTTAAATTCTGCCCCTAGTTTTGGTTCAGAATCATGAGTACCACCATGAGAACTAGTGCCAGCTGTTTACCTTTATAACTTCTTTACAAAATGAAACGCATTTTTCACTTGTTTTTCTCTAGTAAATTATGACTAGTTCAAAACGGCACATTTATTTCTGCAGTGGTTGCAGGAGATGCGAAGATTGCGAGCTGATTGCTGAATTGTAAAAAGTAATGCAGTGTTATATTATAGATGCAGTAACTCCAATGACTTCAATAATAGCTGTTCAATTCCACAAATGAGGCCCAGCGTCTTTTATGCCATTTGCGAGCCGTACTGGAAGCGAAGTCAAACGTACACTCACTCCTGCATACTGTAGTTGACTTTAACTATTGGAATAAAATCTGGGCCACTTCATGGCTTATTGTGGCCAAGAATCGGAAACTTAAAGACCATTTGAATGACATGAAAAGCGACCAACCACAGTTCGTTTTGAATTGAATTGTCATTTAGGGACGGAGTTTATCTGGAATAGTTTATACCACAAGAATAATAATAATAACTTTATTTTTATAGCACCTTTTTGCAATTTAACACAAAATGCTTCATAGCACATCTAGTAAAACACAAGGTATGCTATTTTTCTTCAAAACTAAGGTGCTGCCATTATTAACCTTGAATGTGGACCATTTCCGGTATAAGCCACTTCCAGCTATTTTAGCGACACAAATATACTACATTACGCTGCTATATAAATGATGACATATTATTATTATTATTATTATTATTATTATTATTATTAATTATGATTTTCATAAACTCATTGGTTTTGAGCACATATAGTTTTACAGTTTAATGCATTTTGCCATTGATTTATCACACACTGTTGCACTGGCAGAATGAATGAAATCAGGCGCTGACACGGACAGTCCTGGGCGCCGACTGACACGCCTCCACAAACTTTACACAACCAGCAGAGAGAAGAAAGATGCCGGGAAATTGCTGCTTCAACTCTCTTTGCATCAAAACTGCATCTATTTTCATCTTGGCAAAATAATAAATGCATTTTACTCTCTGTTCTTATCAGAGAACATTCTGGCTTTCTTAGCGGTGTATAGTAAACAGACACGCAGATCAAGTTGTCCCTCATTGTTTTTTTCTGACAGTACAATCTTTATACACTATATTTTCTTCAAGAATCCTATCACAGTTCATATTGAGCACTGCTGTCAAGGTCCAAAGAGAATGAAGAAAAATATTATTATACCAATACCAATAATATATTATTAAAATACCTTAAAAGTAGTCCATACAACACAAATCTGTTGTATGTCCCCAGAAAGCTTGGGTCTTTATACTGAACCTTTAATAGTGCTTTATAGTATTTCGAAGCTTGACAGATCCTGCTCACTATAAACTGTGAACAGCGCTGCTTAAAATACCTGTTTTTATGTTCCAACAGAGTAACAGTATATGGGTTTTCAACAACATAAAGGTGAGGAAATGAGCGAGTAAAAGTACATTTTCTATTTTTAGGCACATTTTTTGAGCACAGTCCTGACAAGACATACTCTAAATAAAAGTATCTCTTCTAGAAGAAGACTCTTAGGAGATGCAAATCTTAAAACAATCTTAAATTGATTGTTAATTATTACCTCATAATATTTGCATGAAAAATGCATGACACTGTCCTTGCCAAAACCTAAAAGCACAATTAAAGTCACAACCCACAGGTCGTGCCATGTTTAGTGCTAATCTGTGGATGATGACGCTCTGTTTATAGATCATTGTGTCTTGTGAATTATCAAAACAGTTCCTTCAAAAGCCTGCCAGATTACCTCATTCAATTCTTTACAATGTACACACATTCGCTCTGTCTTAAGCCTGATATGCTGAAAGCTGCTCCGTTAATGTGTTCACATTCACTTGACATACAAATCACGTACTGTACGTGACGTTTTCGATTCGAAGCGGTGAATACTTTACAACCTTGGAAATTACTGTCGGTCAGTACAAGATTTCAATCATAAAACAGTGTGCCAATTAGGGTTGTGCCGATGGACGATATCGTTGTCCATCGTGATGGCTGACCAACATCACGATGTAGAGCCACCATCGTGATGCCACGCCCCCTTTTGCAAGTCTTGCTAGTGTGACTCACTAATCCTAGTCTCTTCTATAGTTAACCTAAAAACTTTGCAGGGATTGCTCTGTAAATTAAATTGAGAATATAACTAATGCATATATGCTATTTTAAATACTGTAGTATATGCCAGAGACGTGACGTGTTAGTCTGTGAAAATACCGTGTCAGGCAGGCTACACAAATATTGATCTTGACATTGTTAGCTTCTTGTCTTTTTTTTACATGTCTTACACTGTACATTTAGATTAAAATATGTTATGTTGTAGGCTACAAGAAAATAGCCTTTATTAATGAATTATTAGTAGTTGTAGTGTCTCAGAAAATCTTGCTCATTGTCACATAGCTCTTGTATACACTGAAGCGGCAGTTTAAGATCAACCCAGACCAGCGAACGTCAAATAACTTTTGTCTGGTTAATACTTTTAAAGAAAAATGTCCTTGGCCATAAATCCATAATGTCAAATCAAATGAAAGAAACAAGGTGAATATGAATAACACACATTTATTAAAACATAGAAGAACAAGAAATAAAGAACAAGAAACGGAACAACACTCAGACCGAAACTCGGCATTAACATTTCACTTATAATTAGCAGCACAATTAACTTCAGCACAGGCTACAAAATAAATGATGTTATTGAAATATTGTAAAGTGGTCATATGAACTACACAAATGAACGTTTAAAAAATAATATGCAAAATCGAATAGCTCCAAGAACGGATGGCGAAAAATGCGTAAAGAAGTCTAATATCTTTCACCATAGACTATGTTTAAATTTCGATGTTTCTGGCCAGAAATACCAACATATTCACTTTATCTGGTTTTTATAAGCTGCGGATTGGAGTAACTACACTACCCGCTGTGCTGAAGACCCGCTCTGATGGAGTACTGGTAGCACACAGATATTTCCGTGCTAATCTTGCCATGAACGGAAACCTTTTGTCGTTCGTTTCCACCAAGTCAGCGGGTCCTCTTCCCCATCATTGGCCATTTCCTGCAGGTACATGGTCATTTCTGCCTCGACCTTTTGCTCATCAGTGAGTAAAATAACAAAATTATAGTTTTTAAGTGGAAAATAGTATTTATGTAACGAGATATATTAAAATAAAAAGTGCACAACTCTTCTTAAGTGAAAGCTAAAAAAAAAAAATGCTTCACGTGTCGTGCAACCTACTGATAAAGCGCCGACGAGTCATTAGTTGGGTTAGTAAAATAACGAAATTATAATTTTTCATATAATTTTTGAAAAAAAAAAATTTTACCCCCGTTTTACTGTCAACATCGTCAACTGCCAATTTAGGGGACATCGCCCAACCCTAGTGCCAATATTGCATGTTTAGTTACAAAATGACCTCTCACATGATTCAAACACTCTTAACCTGAACTGCTTGCTGATGCACGGCGCTCCACAAGGTTCCCGCTTAGCTTCTTAAATTTAAGTCCCGCCTACATCGATTTGATTGGCATTATGACATTGACGAGCGGTGCAGCAGAACAGTGACAAGGATATCAATTATTGGGGGGGGTCTGATCTGAGCCATATCTGATCTGTATCTGACCTTTGACCTGTAGATGACGGCAACGAGAACGAGACACTTCCTGAGCCGCCCAACAGTCAACTGAGCTGGAAACAAGGACGACAACTGCTGAGACAGTGAGTCTCTCACACATACACACACACTTGTATACATTAGGCATGCAGGATTCCCACTGTTGTGAAAAACCTGGAAATATCAGGGAATTTTGAAACTCGTTTTCTAGGCCTGGAAATTAATAAAATCTGTGAATGGACATTTTTCCATTTCTGCTTTGCTCTTTAATCTGCTAGATAAATCTCTTGTGCATCGCAAAACTTGCAAGTCATATGGATGCCTGATTTGTGAGTGAATCGTTTTTTTGAGTCGGTTTGTTTCAATGAATCAGTGGAAACGGTTCACAAATTTGTTTGAATGATTCATTTAGTGAATCGATCTGAATTTGAATGACTCTTAGAAATCTTATCCATTTAATGCTGGGTTAGTTACTCAAAGTAATCCATTACAAGTTACTAATTACTTCTGGTTTTACAGATTATTTCGTCATACTTTGAAAGTAATCACATTTGTATATAAAAAAATAACACATTTTAACACAATCATGTCCTCGGACCGTACCATGGAATATTTGTTCCATTGGAGCAATTCAAGCTTGAAGTAGCAGCTGTTTTCAGCGGGGGGCAGTAAGCGACGCTCAACAAAACACAGTCAGACGTGACGCTAGCGACAGCACAAGATGAGGATGCTTTCTTGCGTTCAAACACAACTGGACAGCATATCATGTCATATTTTTTTCTTAATTCATCGATTGACAGCCCTACTTTTACTAAAGTTTTAGTTTTTCTGCTTAACCAATTCAAAATAATGTCTATATTTCCTCCATGTTCATTGTTGCACGCAAGTCATATGCTCACCAGCACCTCACATGTCTCCCTAACAAATGACATGTTACCCTTTAGCAGTCACAGAAACATAAACAGATGTACATATTAACATAATTAGGGCACAAGCACAGAAGTGCGAGGACCCTAATGTATCTGCTCCGTTTATTGTTATTCATTATGCACAAAGTGAATCGCATTTTTTAGGGCCTAAACATACTCGAAAGCTCACAAAACTTTGGACACACCAGAAGTGGCGAAAATGTACATCTGATATGGGTTTCAGAATGAGGTGTGGCAAAATGGCTCTATAGCCCCACTTACAAAATTTCTACATTGTGCGCCCCGTGGCGGCCTGGCATATTTCAATGTTTCGCCATGAAGCAGGAAGTTGTTTTAACTCAAACGTACAATGTCCAATCTGCTCCAAAAGACAAATGTTTGATAATAGTCCCGGCCTGAACACTTCTATAATCCAATATTCAGTTGTAGTCATAGCGCCACCTACTGGCAACAGGAAATGACATGTTTTACACTGTGATACACACTTAACATATATGTGCTAAAAAATGCTAAACAAATTGGAGGGACATTCCCCTGGCACAGCAGCCCCAACGTGCACCAGGGTGCGAGGGCCCGCTAATCACTGCTTGCAGCTTATGATTCAGAAATATGTGCAACTCAAGTAATCTTAAAAGTAATTAATTTAATTGAAAGTTAGAAATCATAACTTGTTTATTATAATTCTAAATATAATGCATCACACTGCTTTTGAACTCAAAAGGTCATTAGAAAACTCCCAATACTGCATGTAAATTCACCAACAACCGTCTAGTCTGTCACTTTATTTTTGTGCCGGTGCTTTAAAGTGTATTCATTTTTAGATGCAGCTGCTGCAGAGTTTTTCTTTAAGTGATTTTTTGTTTGGCTTTGAGGCGTGACGGCTCATGTGTTGCATAATATTGATCGTTCCATCACTAAGAAGCTCATTTTTAACCTGACCCTTCAGAAAGAACACTATAAAATCAACCTATAATGCCTTAAAATGTTGTCTAGGTAGGCCGCTCACTAAGTTTTGGAAGCATTTATGTCTGCAAACTATTGTACATCAAACTTGCATTTTTATATCTGTGTTGCTGTCTGCTCACAGTTGTAAGGGTGACGGAAAAGTATCAAAACAGTAACGTGTAGTTAATGATGTCTCCAACAGAAAGTCAAATGCTGTCGGATTAGAAAACATCTACCATTCGACAAAAACACTCTATACGGAAGACCTGTCCCCCACAGGTATCATGGGAAAAGCCTTCACAGACCTGTGTGATCTGTGTTTAATGAGGACACAAAGTGTTGCTTTCAGTTCTGCATTGATTTCATGAGAGGATTGTTGACATTCCAGTTTAGTTTGGTTACCTGAGAAAAATGTGTCCTTCATCTATATAGAAAATAGACTGATAATACATTTTCTATTGTTGTATTAGTATTTTTAATACTGTTTTTAAAACCACTAACAATATTTCTAATACTGCTAATAATGTTTTAATACTAGGGCTGGGAATCATTTGGAGTGTATCGATTACTGTTCCTTAATGGTTCTTATTGCATTTATTGCCCTCAGCAGCCTGTTGCCAAAATCATTTCAGATTTTAACAGAACAGATAACATATCCAAAATAAATATAATACAATTCTTGCTAAGTTGATTTGATTCACTGGAAATAATCTGCTCATTAGAGTCATTTGTTCGGGAATCGGACCACACTGGCCGTGCTGTAGATTCAAAAGAACCGTTATGTAAGAGTCATTCCTTCAGGAATCGGACTACACTGGCCGTGCTGTAGATTCAAAAGAACCGTTATGTAAGAGTCATTCCTTCAGGAATCGGACTACACTGGCCGTGCTGTAGATTCAAAAGAACCGTTATGTAAGAGTCATTCGTTCAGGAATCGAACTACACTGGCCGTGCTGTAGATTCAAAAGAACCGTTATGTAAGAGTCATTCGTTCAGGAATCGGACTACACTGGCCGTGCTGTAGATTCAAAAGAACCGTTATGTAAGAGTCATTCGTTCAGGAATCGAACTACACTGGCCGTGCTGTAGATTCAAAAGAACCGTTATGTAAGAGTCATTCGTTCAGGAATCGGACTACACTGGCCGTGCTGTAGATTCAAAAGAACCGGTATGTAAGAGTCATTCGTTCGGGAATCGGACTAAACTGGCCGTGCTGTAGATTCAAAAGAACCGGTATGTAAGAGTCATTCGTTCGGGAATCGGACTACACTGGCCGTGCCGTAGATTCAAAAGAACCGGTATGTAAGAGTCATTCGTTCGGGAATCGGACTACACTGGCCGTGCTGTAGATTCAAAAGAACCGGTATGTAAGAGTCATTCGTTCAGGAATCGGACTACACTGGCCGTGCTGTAGATTCAAAAGAACCGGTATGTAAGAGTCATTCGTTCGGGAATCGGACTACACTGGCCGTGCTGTAGATTCAAAAGAACCGGTATGTAAGAGTCATTCGTTCGGGAATCGGACTACACTGGCCGTGCTGTAGATTCAAAAGAACCGGTATGTAAGAGTCATTCGTTCGGGAATCGGACTACACTGGCCGTGCTGTAGATTCAAAAGAACCGGTATGTAAGAGTCAATCGTTCGGGTCTTGACTACACTGGCCGTGCTGTAGATTCAAAAGAACCGGTTTGTAAGAGTCATTCGTTCGGGAATCAGAGAGAGTGAGAGTATGTGTGTGTCAGAGACAGTAAGTCTGAATGAATGCTGGATTGTTTCGGCTCATTCAGTTTGTTGTGCTGGAGAGAGACTGGTACAGCAATAGACGGGTGCAAGTCTCTTTCTCTCTTTTCTGTCTTAAAACTGACATTAACAAGTTCTGATCCATGAAAAATCTGACTGACAAACAGACCACAGGAACATTAGCACAGGATTACAGGATAGTTGCGTTCAGGGTTTTACATAACTCAAGGTACGTGATTGGGTGGATATCTCTTAAATACTGTTTGAATTAACTCGTCAGAAACATCAGAGGCAAATATTCCTGAAGAAAGCGCGATTGGTATGTTCTTGTTTAACCGGTCTTGGTTTTGTTGTGGTTAAGACTTGGGGAAATTTAGCAAAAACTTGTCAAGAACATGTCCGGGTCATGTTTCAGGCCAAAATCTAATTACAGTACATTACAATGAAGCCTGTTTTTAGAACTTTTATTTATTTATTTTATTTATTTTTTTTACATTATTTTCATGACAATTAAGCATATTTCCCTCCCAAAATTCTCATTACTGTAATGAATCTGATTTTGTATTAGATTTTTATTAGATACTTAATGCTACAGTAAATATTACTGAAATATAATAAAAAATCAGAATAAATTAAAGACTTGGTAAACTTTTAGTAAACTACTTTCTGATAATAATAAAAAAAAGAGAATACGATTTTTTTTTTGCAATGCATTATATTTATATTGATGTATTTTCATGCTGTGGCATAAGATTTGAATTGAGCTACAGAGTTATGAGAATGTGATTAATTGTCATGAAAATGTCACGTGGCAAAAAATCTTTGATCCTAAAAATAGGCTTCATCTTGATCAAAATCTAATTTCTTATTTCTTTTTTATTTTGAAGTTAAACGTGTAGTTGCACAAGTATGCTGTTTTGATGTTAGCTGTGTTGAAGCAACAGTAATCATTAGCGTCACAGTTATTGTAATTTGAATAAATATTAGATGAATACATGAATATAAATTGAAACTGCCCCCTCAGTGAGTTCAAATGCAATCTGAAGTGTTTGGAAAATACCAAGCACACATAAACCAACACATGAGAATGTGACATAACCCATGATTTTCCCCTGGATTTCTCACCCCTGGTGTGGGTTCTGTTTCTCTCAGGTACCTGCAGGAGGTGGGCTACACTGACACCATCCTCGATGTGAAGTCACAGCGGGTCAAATCTTTGCTCGGACTGACAGGAGACAGCGGAGAGAGACCCGGAGACAAGAGACCAGAACCCATGGTGAACGGAACCGAACCGTCCTCTCTGAAGGACAGCACCACCATGATCGGGTCAGTGAGTCTGTAGGACTTCATAAGGGTTTCTCCAGCAGAGTATCAAGGGCTGTTTTATTAGCTTTTTTTAGTCAGTGAAGATGTATATCGACATTTTTTTTAAAGTCAGTTAAGATTTGTCTGCTGATATTAACTTCTTTTTTTGTAATTGAGGATATATCGGACGATATTAACTTCTTTTTTTGTAATTGAGGATATATCGGCCGATATGAACGTCTTTTTTTGTAATTGAGGATATATCGGACGATATTAACGTCTTTTTTGTAATTGAGGATATATCGGACGATATTAACGTCTTTTTTGTAATTGAGGATATATCGGACGATATTAACGTCTTTTTTTGTAATTGAGGATATATCGGACGATATTAACTTCTTTTTATCATCGAGGATATATCGGACGATATTAACGTCTTTTTTGTAATTGAGGATATATCGGACGATATTAACTTCTTTTTTGTAACTGAGGATATATCGGACGATATTAACTTCTTTTTTGTAATTGAGGATATATCGGACGATATTAACTTCTTTTTTGTAATTGAGGATATATCGGACGATATTAACGTCTTTTTTGTAATTGAGGATATATCGGACGATATTAACTTCTTTTTTGTCATTGAGGATATATCGGCCGATATGAACTTCTTTTTTTGTAATTGAGGATATATCGGACGACATTAACGTAATTTTATCATCGAGGATATATCGGACGATATTAACGTAATTTTATCATCGAAGATATATCGGACGATATTAACGTCATTTTATCATTGAGGATATATTGGCCAATATTAACGTCATTTTATCATCGAGGATATATCGGACGATAATAACGTCATTTTATCATCGAGGATATATCGGACGATATTAACGTCATTTTATCATTGAGGATATATCGGACGATAATAACGTCATTTTATCATCGAGGATATATCGGACGATATTAACTTCATTTTATCATCGAGGATATATCGGACGATATTAACTTCATTTTATTATCGAGGATATATCGGACGATATTAACTTCATTTTATCATCGAGGATATATCGGACGATATTAACGTCATTTTATCATCGAGGATATATCGGACAATATTAACGTCATTTTATTATCGAGGACATATCGGACGATATTAACGTCATTTTATTATCGAGGATATATCGGCCGATATTAACTTCTTTTTTTGTAATTGCGGATATATCGGACGATATTAACTTCTTTTTTTGTAATTGAGGATATATCGGACGATATTAACGTCATTTTATCATCGAGGATATATCGGACTATATTAACGTCTTTTTTGTAATTGAGGATATATCGGCCGATATTAACTTCTTTTTTGTAATTGAGGATATATCGGACGATATTAACTTCTTTTTATCGTCGAGGATATATCGGACGATATTAACGTCATTTTATCATCGAGGATATATCGGACGATATTAACGTCATTTTATCATCGAGGATATATCGGCCGATATTAACGTCATTTTATCATTGAGGATATATCGGACGACATTAACGTCATTTTATCATGGAGGATATATCGGACGACATTAACGTCATTTTATCATCGAGGATATATCGGACGATATTAACGTCATTTTATCATCGAGGATATATCGGACGATAATAACGTAATTTTATCATCGAGGATATATCGGACGATATTAACGTAATTTTATCATCGAGGATATATCGGACGATATTAACGTCATTTTATCATCGAGGATATATCGGACGATAATAACGTCATTTTATCATCGAGGATATATCAGACGATATTAACGTCATTTTATCATCGATGTTATATCAGACGATATTAACGTCATTTTATCATCGAGGATATATCGGACGATATTAACGTCATTTTATCATCGAGGATATATCGAACGATATTAACGTCATTTTATCATCGAGGATATATCGGACGATATTGATTTAAGCAGTGGGAGTATTTAAGGAGATGAGACCACTTCAGACGGGAAGAGAGAGACACATGAAGCTGTGTCTGTGGGGAAGCATTATGTGAAGTTGTTTTATGTTATGTTTAAGAAATAAATGTGTACATGTTTTTTAAGCCGGTCCCAACTTCCTCCTTTCCCATCTTTGTATTGTTACAATTTTTCTTTTACCATTTTAACGGTGAAGATATATTGGCCAATTTGATCAATAGATAGATAGATAGATAGATGTATATCTGCTGATATTGGTATTGTTTTTCTTTAACAAGTGAGGATAAATTGGCCAATATTAGGTTTTTATTTTTATTTAGTTTTTTCTGTTTTTTTGCTGTTAGCAATATAATTTTAGTTATATGTATTTTTTTCTATCTGTCTGACTAGGCCACTATTGAAAGAACAAACTGATCAAACAATACATTCTGTGAACTGTGTTTAAAGCAGAATTGGCCACAATTTCTAAATCTTTTCATCCCGACAGGGTCAATTTCTAAAGTTTTCATGATGAAAACTTTAAGCTTTTTGAGATATGGAAATGATTTGCACTGTGTGAAATGTGAACAGGTAACATGATGAATTAGCCTCAGGGTGTGATAGATGAAATGTAAGAACTATTCTCAGAAACATGCATATGTGAAGGTTTGTTTTCCCTGTTGTTGCTTTACTTCATTTGTCTTGTTTTGGTCTCACACGTATCTTTTACTCTTTATTTGTCTGTATTTCTACCCTTTCGACTACAGTAAACCAGAGATGTCAGACTCCGCTACGGTGTTGGAAGCCTTCAAGTTCATCGAGAGAGCTGCGGCTGAATTCAGCGATGAAGACGAGGATGAAGAGAGCGAGGGACAAAACAAGACCATCATTGACCTCGCAACCGTGAGTAAACACCCGTACACGTTCAGAGAACTGCATAAGAATCTCACGAAACCATGGGTGAAGATGAACAATGGGAATGAACTTTATTAAAGTTGAGAAGAGACTACTGAAATACATGAATTATTGTGAACGTTGGATTTTTTTGTTTGTTTTTTTTTTGTAAAATGAAAGTATTTTATTCTTGCTTAGACTATGTCCAGAGATATCAGTTATCCAAACCATCTTCAATAAACAAAAACATTAGCTTAAATCTCACATAGAACATAGTGTTTGTAAACAATTATGTAAAAATATATATATTTTAATATTATATTTTTTAGATATTTTATTATAATATAAACATATATGGAAAAAAATTTAGTATTGCTTTAATGTACAGTTTATATATATATATATATATATATATATATATATATATATATATATATATATATATATATATATATATATATATTATAACTTTTATTATTTATTTAATATATTGTATTAAAATATTATGTGTGTGTGTGTATATATGTATATATATATATATATATATATATATATATATATATATATATATATATATATATATATATATATATATATACTGATCAGCCACAACATTAAAACCACCTGCCTAATATCATGTTGGTCCCCCTCGTGCCACCTCTGAAGGTGTCCTGTGGTATCTGGCAGCAGATCCTTTAAGTCTTGCAAGGTTGGACCTCCATGGATCGGACTTGTTGGTCCAGCACAACCCATAGACGCTCATATTGAGATCTGGGGGATTTAAAGTTATCTCCTTCAACTCTTTTGTCATGTTCCTCAAAAATGTGTGCAGTGTGGCAGGGCGCATTATCCTGCTGAAAGAGGCCACTGCCATCAGGGAATACTGTTGCCATGAAGGGGTGTACGTGGTCTGCAACAATCTTTAGGTAGGTGTACGTTTCAAAGTAACATCCACATGAATGCCAGGACCCAAGGTGTCCCAGCAGAACATTGCACAGAGCATCAGAGCATCACATTGCCTCCTCTGACCTGCCCTCTTCCCATAGCGCATCCTGCTGGCATCTCTTCCCCAGGTAAACGATGCACAGGGGTCGGCATGAGCACTCTGACCGGTCTGCAGCTACGCAGCGCCATACAGAGCAGGCTGTGATGCACTGTGTGTCCTGACACCTTTCTATCATGGCCAGCATTAAGTTTTTTTTTATTTTGTAAACATTTTTGCTACATTAGCTCTCCAGTGGAATCGGACCAGACGGGCTAGCCTTCGCTCCCCACATGCATCAATGAGCCTTGGGCGCCCATGACCCTTTCGCCGTTTCACTTGGTTCTTCCTTGGCCCACTTTTGGTAGGCACTAACCACTGCATACCGGGAACACCCCACAATTTGGCCCTTGTCAAAGTCACTCAGATTCTTACTCTTGCCCATTTTTCCTGCTTCCAACACATGAAATTCAAGAACTGTTTGTTCACTTGCTGCTTAATATGTCCCACCCCTTGACAGCTGCCACTGTAACGAGATAATGTGATTCACTTGACCTGTCAGGGGTTTTAATGTTGTGGCTGATCAGTGTACACTCACCTAAAGGATTATTAGGAACACCTGTTCAATTTCTCATTAATGCAATTATCTAATCAACCAATCACATGGCAGTTGCTTCAATGCATTTAGGGGTGTGGTCCTGGTCAAGACAATCTCCTGAACTCCAAACTGAATGTCAGAATGGGAAAGAAAGGTGATTTAAGCAATTTTGAGCGTGGCATGGTTGTTGGTGCCAGACGGGCCGGTCTGAGTATTTCACAATCTGCTCAGTTACTGGGATTTTCACGCACAACCATTTCTAGGGTTTACAAAGAATGGTGTGAAAAGGGAAAAACATCCAGTATGTGGCAGTCCTGTGGGCGAAAATGCCTTGTTGATGCTAGAGGTCAGAGGAGAATGGGCCGACTGATTCAAGCTGATAGAAGAGCAACTTTGCCTGAAATAACCACTCGTTACAACCGAGGTATGCAGCAAAGCATTTGTGAAGCCACAACACGCACAACCTTGAGGCAGATGGGCTACAACAGCAGAAGACCCCACCGGATACCACTCATCTCCACTACAAATAGGAAAAAGAGGCTACAATTTTTCGATTTCTGTTGAGACATTCAGATGGTAGCGTCAGAATTTGGCGTAAACAGAATGAGAACATGGATCCATCATGCCTTGTTACCTCTGTGCAGGCTGGTGGTGGTGGTGTAATGGTGTGGGGGATGTTTTCTTGGCACACTTTAGGCCCCTTAGTGCCAATTGGACATCGTTTAAATGCCACGGCCTACCTGAGCATTGTTTCTGACCATGTCCATCCCTTTATGGCCACCATGTACCCATCCTCTGATGGCTACTTCCAGCAGGATAATGCACCATGTCACAAAGCTCGAATCATTTCAAATTGGTTTCTTGAACATGACAATGAGTTCACTGTACTAAAATGGCCCCCACAGTCACCAGATCTCAACCCAATAGAGCATCTTTGGGATGTGGTGGAACGGGAGCTTCGTGCCCTGGATGTGCATCCCACAAATCTCCATCAACTGCAAGATGCTATCCTATCAATATGGGCCAACATTTCTAAAGAATGCTTTCAGCACCTTGTTGAATCAATGCCATGTAGAATTAAGGCAGTTCTGAAGGCTGAAAGGGGTCAAACACAGTATTAGTATGTGTTCCTAATAATCCTTTAGGTGAGTGTGTGTGTGTGTGTATATATATATATATATATATATATATATATATATATATATATATGATATAAATTATATATTTATTATATTGTATAAATATATATACACACACTCCTGGGCAAAGAAAAACGGGCCAAGCCCAAAATGTCAGCACATTAAGCTTTTAATGTCTCCACAACAAATCATTGGTCAGGAAATTACAGAGAATTGAACAAATACACTCTTTGTGCACTTCTGTGCCACCATTTGCTCATCATTTGCTGCAGTGAACTGTTTGGGGGAAAAGCTGGAAACTGCGAAATTCACTTATCTTATCTTCAGTCTTCTCTGCATAAAAATGTAAAATCATGATAGTGATTTAAATGTCTGGGTGTACAAACATATTCCTAAAATATCTTCTGGGATGTTTTTTTTTTTTTTTTTCCACACTCAACAGTCTCTAGAATTTACTCTGAATGATGCCAAAAACAAAACACATCCAGTGAGGGTCAGTTCTGTGTATGAAACACTTGTTAATATCAACAAAGAATGGCCAGACTGGTTTAAACTGATAAAGTCTGCAGTAACTCAGATAACCGCTCTGTACAATCGTGCTGAAGAATATCATCTCTGAATGCTGATCTCAGAGGAGGGTTGGCGCTGTTTTGGAGGCATGAGGGGGACCTACTCAATATTAAGCAGATGGTTTTAATATTGTGGCTGATCGGTGTATATTATTATATTTATGATCAAATATTGCAACTTTAATCCTGAAAGGGAAAAAAACGAGTTTAGAAAAAAATGCCTGTAACATTTTGCATCAACAATTTAATGAGGGACACATGGCACACAAATTAAAAATGATTACATAAACATGAAAATAAAAAGACAGAATTATCTTTTTATTCATCAAATATCCCTTTAATACACTTTCTAAACCAAAACAAATGTTCAGACCAAACCAACACCCTTGCCAAAAACATTCATAGCGCGACACACTGGACCACAGAGAATATGACAGTTACATCTTCATTCGAGAACGAGACACACACCAGCTGCCATCAGTAACACTTCCTGCTTCCTGTCCTCCCATTTCTCTTTCTCTCTGGTGTAGATGGTGAGGAGGAAGGTGTCTCCCTCGCCCTCCTCTTCCTCAGCAGATATGAGTGATGATCTGGACACAGAGGAAGTCCTGAAGGGCTTTGATTTTCTGGCTAACAGTGATGATATGGAGGGCCCGTCTGAAACGACCTCTGCTGCAGACAGACCCGACTGGGGTAAGAACCGCATCGTACAGCGGCAGTTTGTGCAAACGGATGCAGAATTAGTTTTATTTTAATACTAGATTAGAACTTGTGTTGACAGCAGGAGAATTATGTGGACAATCAGTGACCAGAGCTCTTAAATCAAAACTAAGTGATCTGCCTTGCTGTCTACTGCCTAATAAGGCAGCTACCTTCTAAGGTTGCATCCTAACCCAGATGAAACCTCATATGTGATTGATTTGAAACGTTCTGCACCGGCTGTAACTCGTGTATCATACAAATAGTCCTCGACATATACTCCACATAATTTATTCAAATGAAGTTTGATATTTGCCACGTTGCATAAGCGAACGAGATCAGTTAGATTGTACCACTTTTCGCAATAATTTTTAGTTTTTAAATTAAAATGCATTTGTTTTGAGTCAGTCATGTTTATTCAGTGTATACATTGTTTCAAAGCAGCTTTACAGAAATCATACTGTTGTATCTGTACTCACATCTCATACATTTGAAGCCCATTTTGGATTAATTGTTTTACAAGTTCGTCGTAATGCGTTTTGGGATTGCTTTCTCCACAAATTATAAATGCGATGTTGCCATTGGCTAAAACAAGGAATCTTAGCAGCTGGCTTAACGTTGCTGCAATTGTTTGTACCAGCTATTGTGACAAAATGCATTCTAGGTAGCGGGCCTGGGTAGCAAGTATTGACGCCCACCCCTGGAGTCGCGAGTGACTCCAGTCATGTCTCTTAAGCAACCAAATTGGCCCGGTTGCTAGGGAGGGTAGAGTCACATGGGGTAACCTCCTTGTGGTCACTAATAATGTGGTTCTCGTTGGGGCGTGTGGTGAGTTGTGCATTGATCGTGGAGAATAGCGTGAAGCCTCCACACACGTGACGTCTCCATGGTAATTCGCTCAAGCCACGTGATAAGATGCGCGGATTGACGGTCTCAGACGCGGAGGTAACTGAGATTCATCCTCCACCACCCGGATTGAGGCGAGTCACCACGCCACCACGAGGACTTGGAGCGCATTGGGAATTGAGCGTTTCAAATTGGGGAGAAAAAAAATCAATAAATGCATTCTAGGTAGGCAGCACACTAGGGTGATTCTCACCTGTCAAGAAAATGTCCTGGTCCCATTTCACTCCAAAATCAAAAGAAACAAATAATAAATTAAATCTTGCAAATAGAAAATGATGCCCCTTTTCCGGCTTATTGAGATCTTTTTACATTGTGACATTATTTTCAAGACAGTTAAGCACATTTAAGGCACCAATTCTCATGATCGCATTGTGATAAAAATGATATATTATTTCAATTGTAAAGTATTTACTTTATACAATCTGTTAGTACTCCATTGGCTCTGCCTTTCATTTTCACTCATGTTAATTCAAATCACTCAAAGTCTTTCTACTGTAATACAGTAAAAAATAAAACGATTGCGTTACAGTAATGAGTCATCATTGAGAACAATGGGAGTGGTAAATGTAAAATGTCCGGAAGTGTTACGGTAATGAGAATGGGGTGGTAAAATGTGATCAGTGTCCTAAATAACAATGTGACTATCAAAAAGAATCTGAATGGTCCTAAATGTAGGCTTCATTTTCTTGTGCAGAATATCATAATAAACGAGGGCATTTTGTTTGAAATGGAGCTCTTGTCTTGGAGAATTACAGTGCGTGCTATTCATCCAGCATCACTCGATCTGTCCAGACATTTGGAAACTGTTTTCATGGATGTTTGGTGGTTTTAATCCTGTCTTGCCCTGTTTTACCACTGGACCCAGTTTCGGCATGTTTTTCTCAACACATGGCTCTTTCATGGTTTACGAGTTTAATGTTTGATTTCAGGATGGTTGCACGGCATCAAATGCACTCGAGTGTATGATTTTCTGTCTCCTCGTGTGTTTCTCCTCACACACACAAACACACTGTGGTAATCTGTGCCGTACACTCCCTACCCCACCCCAACCCATCACTGTTGAGTCTCTGAAGAGAATTGGACTGATTTTTCTCCCCAAAAACCCAGTTCACATGTTTATCTTCCCTCTATGGAACAATCGGCTTTCCGGGCCTCAAACTTCAATCAGGATTACGCTCATAGGAAATTGTGCAGGAACTTTGAATGCTGCTCCTCAGTATTTGTGACCTTGTGTTTTATAACTTAAGCACTGTTTGAACTGTCAATGCTCATTTTTACTTGCACTGGCCAAACAAGCTTCTAGTTCGCCAGTAGTTTGACAAAATGTACTGATGATGTTTTTCTTCCAAGGTGATATTTCTCCTGTTTAAGCTCATCCCTGAAGTTCTTGATTGGTCGTGACATTCTCCTCAAAAGATATCATTTTAAAATTATGATGCGCGCAGTATAAACGCAGACTTTGTAAAGCTGGGGTGCTTTAGTTTGTTCAGGAGAAATACGTTTGGCTTCTTCCATTGTATAAATTGGGGTTCACCGTGACGTTTGTAAAAGAACATTTGTATAGCTAGTCTGAGATTGAACTCATGCATTCAAACTAGAGGTCGACCGATCGTGGATTTTGCCGATACCGATAACTTAGTTGGTGGAAAAGGCAGATAACCGATTTATCGACTGATATTTTTTCAAATTGATTTATAGAATGTTAAAAAATATAAATGTATAGATCCCAATAATCAAAAATTAAACCAAAATCCCAATAATAATCGGAATAAATAATATTAAGATTTGGTGCTTAATGTGATACTTTTAACTGTAAACATGCCTGAAAAACACCGGGGACACTTATTTTTAAATTACAAAGACTTGGTTCCTTTACAATCCTCTATATTTAAGTATTAACTAAATTAAGCTTTTTATAGTTTATATAATCATCAGATGAAGGTTTTTGTATTCATTTCACCAGATAAGGTTTATTATTATTATTCAGAGAATAATCAAGAAATGAAGTTGGAGACACAATGGATGTGCTGATCTGCAAAGATTTTTGCAGATGACCAATAGTTACAAAAAGCAACTATCGGCACAGATAAATCGGTATATTGGTCTAACTCCAGTTCAAACGTCAGAGAAACACCATAGATCCCATTCTCATAGAAACATCTAGTCCATAAGTACTGTAAAACAGACATTATGTAAACGCTCAAAACCTTATCAAATGAACTGTTTCATATTCATTTGTCCGTGAATTGGACTTCACTGGTCATGCTGTGTGTTCGTTTTTTGTCGCATACAGCGAAGACAACGCAATATACTGTACAGTCACGTTGTCTGGTTATCATCTTGAAAGATTATCATCATGAGACGGTTGTCGTAATGAAATGAGAGGGGTATAACGGTGTCTCCCTCCATATCCTCCTCTTCCTCCGTGTAGAGAAGGAAGAGCAGAGTCCGTTATCTGAGGCCTGGGACGTGGATGAAGGTCTCATCTCGAAACTCAAGGAGCAGTACAGGAAGGAACGCAAGGGCAAGAAAGGGGTGAAGAGTAAGTCGCCTGGACTTCTTTCGCTCGCGGTCTCCAGCTTTCTTTCTCCTTTACTTTTCTACTTCTACTGGTGAACCGATATCGGATTTCAATGGCTGATATAATGCTTATTTATGGAATATTCTCTCAAAAATATTAAAAAAAGAAAACATCACTTTTGTTGATCGGCTAACAAGGTGCATTTATCAAACGATAACGATTATGGGGGGGCTGGGTAGCTCAGTGGTAAAGATGCTGGCTACCACACCTGGAGTTCACGAGTTTGAATCCAGGGCGTGCTGAGTGACTCCAGCCAGGTCTCCTAAGCAACCAAATTGGCACGCGTGGTGAGTTGTGCGTGGGTGCCGCGGTGGATGGCGTGAAACCTCCACACACGCTATGTGTCCATGGCAACACGCTCAACAAGCCACGTGATCAGATGTGCGGGTTGACGTCTCAGATGCGGAGGCAACTGAGATTTGTCCTCCACCACATGGATTGAGGCGAATCACTACGCCACCACGACGACTTTAAAGCACATTGGGAATTGGGCGTTCCAAATTGGGAGGAAAAGGGGAAAAAATACCAATATCTATTATCTCAAAACAGTAAATATTGGCCATTTAATTGGCCTGACTGATATATCGGTTTATCACTCATTTCTTATGTACACTACCAGTCAAACGTTTGGACACGCTTGACTAAACTGATGTTTCTCATTATCTTACAGATCTGTAGACCAATATAATACCAATTATTATATATATATATAGAAATGACTGAGTTGAAGCAAATTAATAAAAAGCAGTCAACATGATCCTAACATACTATATAATTCCCATTTGTGTTATTTCAGCATTGATGAATTTTACTATTATTCTGAAATCTCAAAATAGAAAATGAGGTGTGTCCAAACCTTTGTCCAATGGTGTATTGTTCTTTCTTTCCGTCTTTCGTTCTTTCAAGTCCTAAACTGCAATCTTTCGTTAGTTTGACAAAACAAATAAAAAAGGCAAAACCAGCAGCTCTCTTCAGTAGTCTTACTGACACGCATTCATTTATTTTACTTTTGTTAATGCTTCCTCTGTTGACTACGTTTCAGTTTGTCTTTGACACTGTTTTGTCATTTCCCCCTCTTCCTTTTTTCTCTCGGTTCTGTCATTCCTCTGTTCATCAGTGCTGCTCTGAATAAACACGTCCAGCACATGCGATCTGTTTGTTTACTCTCATCTCTTTTCCCATTATGCTATTCTGTAGGATACTGTTGTTCACAGTTTCATCTCTTTCACAAATTACTCTTTCTTATTCCGTCGTTTCTCTTTTTTCTTTAAATCTAGTGTTTATTTTGAATTTCAACGCCATACCTGCTCATTTAGTTGGTTTCCTGTTGCTTTCTATGCGTTTTATGCTTTCTCTTTTCTGATTGGTGCTCGTGGAGGGGGTGTGGCTATTTTTTCCACCTTTGTTGTGTTGGACACGCCCATGTTTAACATACTCATCTCATGCTTCCCTTCTGAGAAAATAGAGATTGCTTACTTTCTTGATTATCACATTTTTACTATTATATTTTCCGCACTGCTTCATTTTCTTTGTTGTTCTGTCAAGGCAGTTTTTGATGTTTTGGGTTTTACAGATCCGGTATTGTGCCAAATATAACCCCCAAGAAAAATCATGTCCTCTTTAGACTCGAGGGGTAGCCGTTTGTTATGCATAATAAAAATTATTTAGTTCTGTATTAACTGAACAAGTAAATACAATCATAATTAAACAATACTTGATTGTGAATAATGATGTTTAAAATAGATAAGTAGATTTAAGGGATAATGTATAGTCAGCAGGTCAATATTGCAGGGTTTATTAGGGACTATTTTAACCAGCTGGTACAACCATAGAACTTGTTAGTACAAGTGGAACCAAACAAAAAAATCTTTCTGCAAATTGAGTAATTTAGGGTCCTATTTGGGGAGCTAGATTTGTCACAACTCCGGCCAAATATACAATATGAAAGGAATAAAATATGGTTATTGTTCTCTCTGTAGGGCCAAACAGGTGTAAACTGCAGGATATGTTGGCTAATCTTCGTGAAGCTGAGGATTTGTCATCTATTCAGCCGCCGGTGGCACCTCCTGTCCGCCCAAGTATGCCCCGCCTCAACGAACATCCAATCGGACGCACAGACGAGGGTATTTCTCATCGAACTGACTGTTAATGTTTCATTGTGTGGCTGTGGTTCTGTGTTTGAGTGTAAATTGTGTCACAGTTGAAGCGCTGACGTTTCCCCCATCCTCTGGAAAGTCGTTTATTATGGGAACAGATGAGACACTGGAGAGCGAACTTGGTCTCGGAGAGCTCGCCGGTCTCACTGTCGCCAACGAAGCAGAGATTCTGTCATATGACGTGAGTGCAGAACTCTTAATAACTAAAACGTGGTAATCCATGATATAACAGTCACCATGGATGGATGGATGGATGGATGGATAAATGGAGTTATTGGTTGATGGATGAAAAGATTGAGTTATTGATGGATGGATGGATGGATGGATGGATGGATGGAAAGATTGAGGGATGGATGGATGGATTGAGTGGATGGATGGATGGATGGATGGAAAGATTGAGGGATGGATGGATGGATGGATTGAGTGATGGATGGATGGGTGGATGGATGGATGGAAAGATTGAGGGATGGATGGATGGATTGAGTGATGGATGGATGGATGGAAGGATTGAGTGATGGATGGATGGATGGATGGATGGAAAGATTGAGTGGATGGATGGATGGATGGATGGATTGAGTGATGGATGGATGGAAAGATTGAGGGATGGATGGATGAGTGATGGATGGATGGATGGATGGATGGAAAGATTGAGTGATGGATGGATGGAAAGATTGAGTGATGGATGGATGGAAAGATTGAGTGATGGATGGATGGATGGATTGAGTGATGGATGGATGAGTGATGGATGGATGGATGGATGGATGGATGGATGGATGGATGGATAGTTGGATGGAAAGATTGAGTGATGGATGGATGGAAAGATTGAGTGATGGATGGATGGATGGATTGAGTGATGGATGGATGGATGGAAAGATTGAGGGATGGATGGATGGATGGATGGATGGATGGATGGATGGATGGATGGATGGAAAGATTGAGTGATGGATGGATGGAAAGATTGAGTGATGAATGGATGGATGGAAAGATTGGGTTATTGATGGATGGATGAATGAATGGATCAATCAGGTGTCTGCAAACTTTTTCACATGCAGTGCCATTTTTTATTTCCCTGGTCAATGGCTGTGAAGACAAATCATGCCAATGAATGCGATTTTCCAAAGCATGAGTGATGATGAGATGCATTTTTCCAATTTAATCGTTTATTTTTCCAGTAGAAATGATATTATCAGCATAACAGTTTAAATGAACATATTGTGCAAAACCTGATGAGTATGATATAATCATGATCCTGCATGTGAATTTTCACAGAGCATCTTAAGTGCTTTAATGAAAGTAAACCTGTCCTTTTGTACAAAATGAGTTAACACAATGTCACAAATTTGCTTATTTGATTACTGATCACGAAATTGTGTGGAATCTTAAGTATGTCTTATATTACGTCATTGTAATCATGTAATCACTAGCACACAAGTGAGAGTGGAGCAGGCCATTTTATTTATATGATGTTTTTGCCCCTGTAGTCTACATCTTGATGTAATCCTTCCTCATGATCACACAGTGTGTTTTCATCAGCTGAATGGGAGTGTGACGAGACTCACACTGCACGTGCAAGACATTCGCGCATCACAAGCCGATCAACTATTTAGCCCTTTTCTGTGAATCGCACCTGCAAAATCCTAAAACTTTATTTATATTTTGAACAGACTCAGATTTTTAAAGTGTGGCTGTGGTTTAAGGATGGGGTACCTGTATTCTGGGTTGGACATCTCAAGGATTAATAGTGGTGTTTTCCTTATTACATCACGTGTTGTTCTGAAACAAATGAAACACAGAATGTAGGCTGTCATCCGCACAGTCTGACCGAAGCAAAGCATGCACATTTACTCGTGCGATTGACCGAACGTTAAGCGCTGCCGAATGGTGATGCATCAATGGCTTGCACGCTCTGCACGAGTCTGTTGGGTACACTGCAGTCTTGTCCCATTTTATGGGTGGAGTTATTGGTGGATCATTAGATGGATGGATTGATAAGCCTGACTTAGACCCAGCCAGGTTGTCGCATGTGTTTGTGTTGTATCACATGTGAACTGTGAAGAGCAAGCAACACTGAACAAACACTGATAGATCTGAAATTGTTTGATATTGACTATTGACTTTGATATAGTCAACGTACAAACACAATCTTTAATTAACACTCACTCACACAATCGATGGAATCAGGATTGTCATGGCTATCATGTGACTGGCTGTGTTCACAATGGAATATATAACTCATTATTTACTGTGTGCTATTATTTATTTATTTAATTAATTAATTTAAATGCATTATTCAACAATAAACATTTCAAACGGCTACATGTTGTCAAATGACCGCATTATTGTTGCATGTATAATTCTGCAAGTGGCATCTATTTATCATCTCAGAGATTATTCATAGTTATTTTAAAATGTATAATTCAATTACATTTTTTCTTAGTAAAAGAGTTTCAACATTCAAAGAAAACCAGGAAGTATTAGGGAAGGAAATTTAAACATTTTGATTTCCAGGCCTGCAAATGTCATGGAGATTAATAAAAACCTTTAACTGTAATTTTCATTTCTTTTCCATTATTTTAATCACAAACAGCTGGAAAATTCATTGGTTAAATAGAGTGGAAACTTCCAAATAAACTTTCATATTTCAGTTTGCATACTGTGCACAGCATACATACCACATACAGCAGAAATAGTATGAGTAGTATGCTGAGCTGAAAATAGACTTAACTGTTTGTGGCGTCTTGATTTGCGTGTGCCTGTGCGTTATGTTTGAGCACAATTTTTTTCTTGGTTTCTCAGATAACCAACAACAAAGATGCCCTACGAAAGACCTGGAACCCTAAATTCACTCTCAGGAACCATTTTGATTCCATTCGAGGTCTGGCGTTTCACCCCGTGGAGCCCGTCCTGATCACTGCGTCTGAAGACCACACGCTGAAAATGTGGAATCTACAGAAAACTGCTCCAACCAAGAAGTGAGAACTCTGTCTCTCCGTTAACTGTGCTCTGCTCAGTTGTTTGGAAGTATAAACGTTGTCCAAGCATGTTGACGTGTCCTTGTGTTTATTTGTTCAGGTGTGCAGCTCTGGACGTGGAACCCATTTACACATTCAGGGCTCACAGGTACGTGTCGGTTTGGGGCGTCATTAATCACTAGTGATTAGGGCTGGGCCAAATTAAAAATGTCCAATATTTATGATTATTTTGCGATATAAAATTCAGCAACACTGTTAACATCACAATCTGCCTTTTCAACCACTTTAATTATTGGTATCGGCAGAATTCAATATCGGTCAACCCTAATGATTTGAATGTCTTTTTACTTGTTCATTTCTAAACACCGTGTCATTAGTAGAGGTCGACCGATAGTGGGGTTTGCCGATAACTAAGGTGGTGGAAAAGGCAGATAACCAAATAATCGGCAGATCGTTTTTAAAGCTGATTTAGTCTTTCCTTACTATGATGTGCACAGACACAGAGGCCACAATAGTCAAACATGTATAACATCCCAGATGCAGTTTATTGTCAAATAATAATGAAGATTTGGTGCATAAAGTGGGACAGTTAACACAAGGGACACTTATTTTGAAACGACAGAGACTTGGCTCCATTACTATTACAAAGTATACATTGAAGTGAGGATACAAATTTGGATTAATATTGTCAGTTATTTCAAAACAGCAAATCCCCACGTGATTGCTTTTATTTCCCCTCTAGAGGCCACCGTCCTAGCTGTAAAATCCTCCAACGTCAGCCACAGAGGAACATAGAGCAATGAAAAAACAATAATCCAATAGTTCCAAACAGCATCTATTGGCACCCATTAATTGTTAAAACCGATATTGGTCTACCTCTAGTCATTAGACTAGTTGTGCCATCATTCCTTGTCTTGTGACTCGCAAGTTTGAGAGCGTCAAGATTTGTTAAGTGTTTTTAAAAATGTGATGTTGGTGAGCTCCATTCATTTCTGTAAATCAGTTTGTTAAACATGTTTAATGGCTTCTCTAATTGAAAAATCGTTTTAGAACAAATGCACAAATATTGAAGATCTGTAAAAAAAAAAATATATATATATATATATATATTAGCGTTATCATCCAGAGCTATTTATGATCTATTAGCAGGAATAAAACTGCAGCTGTCCCATATTTGACAGTCACACAAGTTTTATATTTGAGGCTGTGAAGAGACCCCATTGTAAATGTGTTGTGGTGCTGTTCTCGTCTGTAGGGGTCCGGTCCTGTGTGTGGTGATGAGTTCTAATGGAGATCAGTGTTTCAGTGGTGGTTTGGACGGAACAATTCAGAGCTGGAACACTCCAAACCCAAATATCGACCCCTACGACTCGTATGGTACGGCCCTGTTTAGATGTGCTACTTAATGAGTTATTATGAATGAATAATAAATCTACCACTATTCAATGTATTTAAGGTATCATAAGGACAAATGCATTTTAAAAAATTGCTACAAAACATTTTGAGATGACATTGTTGTGTTATTTCTTTTGTCTCTTTGTAATAGACCCTTCTGTGCTGCGGGGGGCGCTGTCCGGTCACACAGACGCTGTGTGGGGATTGGTCTATAGCTCGGCTCATCACAGGCTCCTCTCCTGCTCAGCTGATGGAACGGTGAGACTGTGGAATGCTGCCGAAACGGCGCCTGCCACGGCTGTCTTCAACGAGAATAAAGGTACGAGTTTAGGGGACGTTCACACAGGACGCATGCTTGCATTCAAAAACTGACCCCTGCGAAATGAGATCTTAACATTCAGTGGACTTTAAAATGTTTTTATCTCCTTCATTTATCGTTTGTGTGGTGCAGAAATGGGCATCCCGTCATCTGTGGATCTAGTGTGGAGTGATCCCGCTCACATGGTGACTGCGTTCAGTAACGGCAGGATGGGAATCTTCAACATGGAGACACGGCAGCTGGTTCTGGAGCTGGAGTCCCAGGCAGCAGGCAAACCTGGTACTACAGAACGCTTCTATTACAGATCGCCACACTGTTGTAAATGTCCAGTTAACATTTTCAGTCGGAAGACTGAATTAGATGTGATTAAGCTCTTAAGATTTGGTGCATTACTGTCATATGTGTGCTCCGTACAAACGCCATGCCCTCTGACCTCTGACCTTTGCTGTTGTTTTGGTCCACAGACGTGCCGTGTCAGATCAATAAAGTTCTCAGTCACCCGACACTGCCAATAACCGTAACGGCACAGGAGGACCGCCACATACGATTCTTCGACAATAACACAGGTTATGAGACGGCAAAGGGTCGCATGTAGAAACCTTTAGCTCAGAGTTCACAGCTCTATTTGATACACTTTGGTGCAAGCCTATTAGGATTATTGTTTTATTCATATATGTTTCTTTGACATCTCTTCTTAGGCAAGTTGATACACACTATGGTCGCTCATCTTGACGCTGTGACCAGTCTTGCGGTGGATCCAAACGGACTCTATCTGATGTCTGGTAGTAAGTATTCGAGCACACGCAGTGTTGATCTTCTCAATGAAATTACTGACTAAAGTGTTTGTTGATTAAGGGTTTTTTGATTACGATAACAAAGATGTGACGAAAATGACGCATCATGACGATAATCAAACGTGCAAGTTGTGTGCTAGTTTCTGTAAAACCAAGTCCTAAACTGTCTAAAACAAGGAGTGATCTCTAAAGTGTGAAGAATTCACAACAGGATAAGAAGCTACTGTACTTCAGTATTCTCATTTCATGCCATCAGTCATAAGCGCAGAGTCAATGGGAATGGCCAAGAAGATTTGGTATTTTTGTGCAAGCATGCGCTAAGTCTAGATGCAAGTGGGTTTGGCAAAATCGTGCATGTATCACGCTAATGGGCTTGATCGAGTGCAGCTTAATTCTGAGGTCTTTCTCTGGTTTTTGCAGCGTATGCATCCTATTATACAGTCCATTCCCTCGAGCACCAGCGATATAAACAAAGACTGCACATTCATAAGAAGTTGGTTGTGTAAATGGACTGTGTGCAGTGAATTAGAATTATAAAAAATTCAGTCAGGTCTCCTTAGCAACCAAATTGGCCTGGTTGCTAGGGAGGGTAGAGTCACTTGGGGTAACCTCCTCGTGGTCGCTATAATGTGGTTCTTGCTCTCGGTGGGGCGTGTGGTGAGATGTGTGTGGATACCGTGGAGAATAGCGTGAAGCCTCCTCACGCGCTACGTCTCCACGGTAACATGCTCAACAAGTCGTGATAAGATGCACGGATTGACGGTCTCAGACGCGGAGGCAACTGAGATTCGTTCTCCGCCACCCGGATTGAGGTGAGTCGCTACGCCACCACGAGGAGAGCGCATTGGGATTTGGGTGTTCCTAATTGTGAGGAAAAAAAGGACAAACGCTGCTTTTATTCTCGTGAGGATTTAGATGTACGATCTGTTGAATTAGAGAATGTAAGTATTATTAATAGAGATGTGCCGTTACCATTTTTTTGAGAATGAGTATCGATACTGTCGTTTTGGTATTTGGCAATCACAGATGTGAGATATTGCTTAAGGATAGTGAAATTACTATTGATTTATAATTAATATTATTATTTGTAGTATTGTAGTGAATATTGCATAACTATACAATAGTGAACTATTTCTGTCTTACTATTTCCCCGTAATTAAATTGAGCTTTTATTTTGAAGTATTTCAGTGTTGTTTTGACGGTAGCTTCCCACTCTGGAGAATCTGTGGCTAACTATGTATTTATCTCATTAAATATAAGCTTTTTCTGTTAAATAATCTCATTAGTCCATAACGTGATTTTAATTTGTGCGCTGAATGTTTACGTAATGGCGTATCGGACCTGAGTGTGGTATCGGACCCGATTCCAATATCGGGACATCCCTAATTATTAATCACTTTCATCAATGACACAAGTCATTGCTATTATTAATAGCACACACTTCTACCGGTTGATTTTTGAACAAGTTAATGAATATATTGAAACAAAAAAGTAAACAAAAGTATTTCATATTTCTAAATTCAAATGACACTTCAAACGAAACGAAAATATAATAAATAACGAAGTGGTCAAAAAATCATACCAAATCCAAACTTTTTATCCCCTACAACTTCTTCCATCGGCTCCTTCTGCAGTGACTTAAAGGAAAAATATCAATATAAATTCTATCATAAATACATTTGTAAATATAACGGTGTCAAGCCAATTATCGGCACCAAGAGCAGCAAAAGAAGCTTTGTGACATGTTTTTGGTTAGAGTCCGATCAACAGTGTATGAGGAGTTCGAAAAAGTTAACTTTCAGTCATAATATTTTTTTTTACTAAAAATAGCTTCTTAGAATTTTTCTATTTCCTGACCAGTAGGGGGCAGTGTGCCAAAACGCTGCAGGTAACCCGAGGGCCTAATGGTGATGACACGTACCAAGTTTCGCCCAATCCCTCGAAGCGTTGGGGAGGTACAGCCACAAGTTCAATTTGAGCGTTTTCTGTCAAATTCGTTTTAAGCACCATTTGAAAACGGTATGGTTTATCAAAACTCTGCAGGCCAATTTTCGTGCAGATCAGACAAACGGTCTAGGAGAAGTTTGAAAAAGTAGGTTTTCAAAACATTTAAATATGGCGCACAGGATGTTTGCTCGATCGTGACATAATTGTTCTCTGCATGAACCACAGAATCTATCAAGACCAGTCATGACAGTAGGCAAAAGGAGTCAATAGCTATTAGCATTTTTATGAAATGGCATTATACATTTTTACCACAAGGTGGCATTGTCCCGAAACTTTTGAGTCCCTTCAGAGCATAGCTGCAAAGACACATACTGAGTTTCGTAACGATATGACAAGTCCTTCATAAAATGCAGCATTTGATGACTAAATTCAAAATGGCCGACATAGGAAAATGTGGTATCGTTCGACTCAGTATGTAGCACTTGATCTAAAGAGACAATTGTTTTATTTTGGCAAACGTATTCAAGAGTTATAGGCCAAATAAATCTGTTTTTGCTATCTCCTGACCAGTATGGGGCAGTGTGCCAAAATGCTGCAGGTACAATTCAATCCCACAGATCAACGAGTTGTGAATGTTTCTGTGAGTTTATGGTAAGAAATGTGTTTTTTTTCCTCTCTCAGGTCACGATTGCTCCGTGCGATTGTGGAACATGGAGAGCAAAACGTGCATCCAGGAGTTCACGGCTCACAGGAAGAAGTTCGACGAGTCCATCAATGACGTGGCGTTTCACCCCACCAAGTGCTACATCGGCAGTGCGGGAGCCGACGCCCTCGCCAAAGTTTTCGTATGACCTCAGACCTCTGACCAAAACTGCTTCCGTGGACTCGTAGTGGGGTGTGGCCTGAACATTGAACCCTGAACAGGAAGACGTTGGTCGCTGGTTTGAGGTTCTTAGGACATAAACAATGGCATCTTGATGGTACAGGAAGTAGAATTATCTCATCGAAGCCCTCCTTCCCCCTCATAAACCCCCGATTGTGTCTGACGCCTCATCCGGGCAGGCCTGGGTACATGCGGGCGAGAAAACTGATGCCCCACCAGAGGGGTATTTCTGCCCCATTGAGGACAGCCAAGGGGGTTTGAACGGATGTTTCTGCCCCTTCTTGGGGTGATAAAGGGGGTCGTTTGGGTTCCTCTATCGAACTCTGCCAAACATGGGCCACTCCTTTTGGCCTCACCGGAAGTCGGGTGCTTTCCAGTCCTCATTGAGTTGTTGTTTGATTTTACTCCTGACGTGTGAGTGTGTATTTGAGGTGCGGTCACTCCGTGATTCTTGCCTCTCCGATTTTCTGTCTTAAGTTTTCTCGTTTTAAACGATGATGTGCCTTTTGCTTCAAACAGTCTTGCGAACAGCTTCAACGCTTTATTCAAAGAGGGAACTATAACTTCGAGTATCTTTGATGTTTTAAACTTACCAAATGCATCAAATTATTGTGAATTTTTCCGACAAATGTGTTTCGGATCCTTTAGAGATTTTAACATGGAATGTGAACATTCAGATTGTCATACGGGGTTCATTTGATGTGACTTTGGACTTCAGTGTCCTGTGTTTTAATGTTGGGCTGTTCATTGGGGTCAGGTGTCTCAAATACACTGGAAAACTAAACATTATCTTAATCAGTATTTGTCTTGTTTTTTACAGTAAAATATCTAAACACTCTTAAAACTCAATTCTGTTCGATATAAAGGTGTTGTTTTACATGTAACTTTTTGTGAAAAACGGGACACAAATGCTTTTTCTCTGGCAAACGTTCTTCAGAATTAACCAGATTCAATTTGTACAAACTATAAGATGCAAATGATTGAACATCGCGGTCACTGAAATGCTTAATTTCAAATAAAAATGCATTTTTAGTTCACGTGTTTGCACACTCCTGGATATTTAAATTAATGGTGAATCTCTTAAACATGTCCAGGTCATATTTCACCCCAAAATGTCAAATTAAAGGTAGTACAGCAGATACTGCCATGATGGATAAATACTGAAGACTCATTAAATATATAAATATATAAAGCGCAGTACAGTTCTTATAATTTGGGTGTCAAATGTGATTGTCATGAAGATAATGTCACAATGCAACAAACTTTGAAGGTACAAAAATAGACTTGATTTCCTTTAATATCATTTATTTGTAAAATTGCATAAGTTTTATTTTGATTTGATTTGACCTGTTTTTTAACGGGGTTCATGAGATTCAACCAACTAACACCCCAAAACCATTAAACGCCACGAGGCCCGTTTCAGATTAGTGATATTAGGCTTGTGTTTGGGTGTGTTGAGATTTAATCCACTCTTTTATCCAAAATAATCGTGCGTTTACACGGTCATCACGCCTCACCGGTGAAACCATCTCCGTTGTGTAACGCCACATTTATCCCAATAAAACCTTTAATCGTAGAGTTAGTCTTACAGAAGAGAAGTCTTAACCTAAATGTGTTTTGATTGAAGACGAGATGTACTTGACGTACAAGGATTCAAATTCAGTTTTTGTCTGATATTTAACGAAATCTGTGGTAATGTTTATTTATTTTTGTATTTGCCTGTTAAGCCAAACGGATGACTAGAATTCGGTTACACCTTAGGAAAGGATGACCGGCACGTTCGGGTACATTATTTGGTCTGATGTTCGGGACAGATATGAAAACACAAAGATGTGACATTAATAATCAAACGCTTCCGCTCATTTATTAACGCTAACATCATTATTTGCTCATGCATCCAGATCTGACATGCTCTACCTTCGTAGGTGGTGGTTTAATTTAAATATATATTTTATATGTAATTGTTGGAACAGTCTTTTTTATTGTATGATTGGTGACCGAGGTTGCAAATATATCATAACCCAAGTTTCATGCAGGTCGAGGTTTTTATGTTAAATTCTTCTTTTTATTTGAATTTGTGATACTTCAACTATCTAGTGGTGCGAGTCAGGTGTGCGTGTTTTTAACTGCTAGACTAGAGATGTTCTGCCCTTATCGGGAATGGTTTTGCCTTTAGCTGATGACATGAGCACTACAAAACAACTGTTTGTGCGATTCCTTCAGGTCTGTAAATCTCGGCGGATGGTAATTGCGGAAGTTTGCTACTTTACCGAATGTTGTTAAAGGAATAGTTCAACTAAAAATGAATCATGTCACATTGTTCCGAACCTGTAAGGTGAACATCTTTTTGGCTGAACTGTGCCTTTAAATTTGAGGCAAGTTTGATTTTAAACTCCGTTCGGGACATTAATAGGGCAACATGATCACTCGTGAAGTCGGCAGGATGTTTCCGATAGTTTCAGTACCCTAGGATCGGCAATGCCGACGCACGGACATGCAGCAATCTTCTCAGACAATGCTGCGTGAGTGCTTTCAGTGCGTTTACCCTTCCACCTGGTGCGATTGGCAGCGTGTTGCATCAGATGCGTGCAAGATTAGGGGCAAAGCCAGAGATAGGAACCATGTTTGAGTAATCAATGACGAGCATGATTCGGAGGTTTCACTTTTCCCTCTATCATTAATGTTTGACTCCACTAATGGTTAAGGTAAGGTTTGGGTTGAGGGATAGAATCTATGTGCTTTAAACTTCATTGGATAACGTCCTGTAAAGCTTCACTACTAGCTTTTGGCGACCTCTCCTGGACATAAATGGAGCTCACACGAGCCCATATGGCCTACAACACTTACTGCTTTGGCCACCGGGGACAGTGTTTTGGCATTTCGGTCAACGTATACCGATTTTGAGGAGAGAAAAGTCGGTCTACTCTTTCCGATTTCACTGTGAGATCAGGCTGAATAGGGGACCGTGTGTGTGGGCGCGTATCTGTGTTTTCGTACTGGCTAAATATATTTTCTGATTTCATTCATTTTGGTGCATATTCATTTTAGATATATAAAATAATCTCAATATGTATAGTTTTAAAGTATTGCTCAATCTATTTATGAACAGATTACAGTGTATATTAACCTGTGAAGATTAACCAATATTTGTGGTAGTTGTGCGGGAGTGTTGTTAGCGCCACCTGCTGGTCAGAGATGGGAACTGTATAACTGATGCGGCTACTGAAGTGCTGTTGAACACTGCACTATTAATATGATTGACATATAGAGATTTGATCCTTTGGTTACTGATAGATCAACGCGCTTCAATAAACCCACAAACATCGGATATAGATGACTCTTAAACGTCTGTTTTGTCACTTGTTGGAAAAATGTCAACATTGGTCTGCTGTCAAAGTGGGAAAACTACTGCTCATACGGGAATGCCATTCGTGGATCTCGACCTAGACGCATCTTGCATGCGGTCACTCTAAATGTGATTGGACCGGTTGGATTATGATGTCATAATGGGAATTGTGCGATCTGGATACAGTCCAGAATCTGTACAGAACTGTCGCTGAACTTATAACCTTGTGATTGTAAAGAGCGTTTGGAAAGACTGTGTTAATAAAATGCTATACTCCTCTTGTACATATTTTATCATTGATATTACAGTTTATTCTTTATTTCTTGTTGTATTCATTTTTTCCTCAGATGGACAATTATCAATATAATACAATAAATAAAAGAATATGATGTGTTTGGTCTTCGTCATTTTAGCTGGGGTTTCCATAACCAAAACATAACCCAAAATGAATGTTATTGAACCACGAAAATGTCACCGATGCTGTTCATTCTGTTTTGTGGAATAATGTAGTTGGTCGGTGCAACCACTAGAGGCCGCCACAGGACACACAGTCAGTGCAGTAACTGTGCACAGCAGTCACTGATGCTTTCATAGTCCTACTGAACCATACTTCACATATTCACCGATCAGCCACAACATTAAAACCCCTGACAGGTCAAGTGAATCACATTATCTCGTTACAGTGGCAGTTGTCAAGGGGTGGGACATATTAGGCAGCAAGTGAACAAACAGTTCTTGAGTTTGATGAGTTGGAAGCAGGAAAAATGGGCAAGCATAAGGAGCTGAGTGACTTTGACAAGGGCCAAATTGTGACAACTGGGTCAGATCATCTCCAAAACGACAGGTCTTGTGGGGTGTTCCCAGTATGCAGTGGTTACTACCTACCAAAATGTGTGAGAGTGTTTGTGTGTGTGTGTGTGTCTGTGTGTTTCTCCACATCAAATAATTAAATCAATGAGTCACAGCGATTGAAAGGTCATCATTCTGAAATTAGATGTCATTTAAAAGTAGCGACTGTGTTAAAAGCATCCTGTTGTTGACGGCAAAAATACAAAACCTTCATACATAATATATAAACTTGCCATGAAATGGCAATTACTCTTAAATACCTCATTACAATATGAATCCCCCCTGTTTTACTGAACCTATTTCTCCATGCTGATTTTGATTTGTGTTGTCCTCTGTCTGCTAAAAGGCACGTATGTGATGTCAGTGACTGAAACCGGGAGACTTGTTATGTGTTAGCTTGACTGGATTTTCTTTTATTTACTTGAAATATTCCGGGTTCAATTCATGTTCAGCTCAATCGACAGGATGTGGCATAAATCTGATCACCACAAAAATGAATTTCGTCTTGTCAAAAAAAAAGCACAAATGTGTGTTCCAGTGAGACCCTTCCAATGGAAGTCAATGGGGTTTAATCTGTAACATTAAAATACTGTTTCAAAAGTATCGACACATAAACAATATGTGTGTTAACATGATTTTACTGTCATTAAATCACTTACTGACCACATCTGTGTGAAGATAGAGACAATTATACAACTTTATTACCATGATGATGATGAACGCTGTAAACTTTACAGCTGAAATAATACACGAGTTTAACAGAAGAATTAATGGAAGTGCTTTTATACAATTATAATCTTCACATTTCTGTCTTTAAACCTCCAAAAATTGCCCCATTGACTTCCATTGTAAGAGTGTCACTGGAACACACATTTGTGCTTTTATTAAAGGAGGAACCAGCCAACATTAATTTGTGGACGTCGACTGAGATTAACTCGTGTTGAACCCGGAATATTCCTTTAATTATATGCAAACACAAAAACATGCTGCCTTTTAATAATACGCAACAGCTCGTTTGATTTTCTGCAAGTTGTCAGACATTTTCAGGACTGCTGGGAAAAATTAATGAATAATTGAATAATTTCTGTGTTACTAGAAAAATAAATCAACAGCATATAAGCATATACTACGTACATATATTAATATTGATGTACACTGTTTGGATAGAAAACACAATAGTTCACATTTATCGCCATAATTTACAAAAATAGCTTTTTAAGCTGCTAATCATTGCGTGACATTTTGCAAAGTAAACTTAAATACAAAAACCAAACAAGAATAAATAACATTGTATATCGCTCGTAATCTACAGTCTGATGCACTCGGACTCGGGTGTTTCCGATGGCTCGGGTACATCGATGAAAAACACCTGTTTTTTGGCAGGGGGCGGAGTTTCATGATGACTGCCCACCCCTGAATCCGGGCTAGGGGCGGGGTTTGGTGGCTCCTGTCCCGGCTTGTACTTTTTCTCGTACTTTTGTAACTGGGGCTCGTGGTTTTCCTCGCCGTCTGCTCTGAGGCGTTGCCGTGGGGCGCCGGGTGACGCTGCGTCTGCCTTCCCCTTGATCTTTTTGAAGCGTTTCAGTTTGACAGTGTCTTTGCCGTCACCGCCGCAGGGCAACAGCACGCTCACGTCTTTGCGGAACTTTGAGCTGAGGCCAAAATAAATGAGGGGGTTGTAGAAGCTCGCAGATTTGGCGAAGAGTCGCGTGAAGATGCTGGTGAGATTCGGCACGTGGAAACCCCACGCGGACCACATGGACACCACCGCGTACGGAGACCAGGCGAGAATGAAAGCCGTGCAGATCACAACAGACACCTGAGACATAAATAGCAAAGCATAAGTCATTTTTAAACACCGGAGCATCGTCATTAAATCAAGAAACAGAACTGTTGAACGTAAAAACATCAAACTCACAATTGTGACGTCCCTCTCGATTTTCCTCTGTCTGTCCGTCAGGTCGCCCTCTGCAGACATGGCATTGCCCCGTTTCACCGTGTTTATAATCGATATATATGAGAACAACATGATCATCACTGGGATGAAGAAGCAGAAGATCAGGATGGAGATGATGTAGGACTTGTGGATGGTGGAATAATTGGCTTTCACCCAGTCGATCTCACAGGTGCCGTATCCCCGATCTGTCGAACAGAGAAAACTGAATTATCTTTATGAATATCTTCAGATTTGATGGATTTGATGTGTTTATGATGGAAGGACTCTGTCAAGAACATGTCCAGGTCAAATTTCACTCCAAAATTAAAATAATTAAATACAAAATGATAGTTTGCCATTATAATAAAGCAGGACAGGAAGCTTTAAATAAAATTAAGATTTTTCTTTTGCTTTGTGACTATTTTAAAGGCAGTTCAACACATTTCCCTCTTAAAAGAAAGTTAATCTCATCGACAGTATTTGTGTCATAATGTTGATTAACACACACATTAATGTTGACTGGTTCCTCCTTTAATAAAAGCACAAATGTGTGTTCCAGTGACACTCTTACAATGGAAGTCAATGGGGCAATTTTTGGAGGTTTAAAGACAGAAATGTGAAGATTATAATTGTATAAAAGCACTTCCATTAATTCTTCTGTTAAACTCGTGTATTATTTCAGCTGTAAAGTTTACAGCGTTCATCATCATCATGGTAATAAAGTTGTATAATTGTCTGTATCTTCACACAGATGTGGTCAGTAAGTGATTTAATGACAGTAAAATCATGTTAACACACATTTTGTTTATGTGTCGATACTTTTGAAACAGTGAGTATTAATGTTAAATAAATGTAATGTTTACTGATTAAACCCTATTGATTTCCATTGAGGCGTTTGAAAGAATGCAATGGTTGCAGAAATATGGTAGAAGAATCGTAACCATAGAAGGGTATGATGGGGCGAAAGGCACAGCATAAGGAAAATTTGCTTTTTGGTGGTAACAGAAGTTTGTGTTGATTAAAAAGGGGCATTTGTAGGGGGCATGGGTATCTCAGTGAGTGTTGATGCTGACTATCACCCCTGGAGTCGCTAGTCAGGTCTCCTTAGCAACCAAATTGGCCGGTTGCTAGGGAGGGTAGAGTCACATGGGGTAACCTCCTCGTGGTGGTGATTAGTGGTTCTCTCAATGGGGCGTGTGGTGAGTTGTGTGTGGATCGTGGAGAATAGCATGAGTCTCCACATGCTGGGAGTCTCTGCGGTGTCATGCACAACGAGTCACGTGATCAGATACGCGGATTGACGGTCTCAGAAGCGGAGGTGACTGACACTTTTCCTCCGCCACCCGGATTGAGGCGAGTAACCGCGCCACCGCGAGGAACTACTAAGTAGTGGGAATTGGGCATTCCATATTGGGAGAAAAAAGGATAAACATTTAGAAAAATAAATAAATAATCCTTTAATTTCTTATTTGATTTCTTTTTAATCTGGGGTGAAATGTGACATGAACATGTTTTTGTGACATTCTCCCAACTACACATGACTCAGATGATGTCATAATGACCTGTGTAACTGCCCCAGCCGAGGATGGGTGCGCCGGACCAGAACAACGCTCCGATCCAAATGAAAATAATGCTGATCAACACCGTGGCGTTGGTGATACAGTGTGCTGTGGACATACACAACAGAGCCTCACATCAGTACACAGATTCACTGCAGATACTGAGGTCATTTCCTGTGAGATGACTGAAATGTCTTTGCCTTTATTCGGGTGACATCCTCTGATGTATCTGATGACACTGATGATGGTCAGTGTGTTGATGCTGCCGAGACCAAAAACCAACGTAAAGAAACCATCAATCTGACAAAGAAAAACACAAAGGCATTTAAATTCAGCAGCTTCTAAAATTAATTCATTTGCAAGAAATGAAAAAAAAACAATATCTTAACAAAAATTAGTGTTGTGGAACAAGTACTATTGCTGTTGGTTTATTCCTAAGATTAGAATATGGTGGTGATTCATTCAATGAATTTTAATGAGACAAATTGTAGGTTTGTAAATCGTTTGTGGTGCACTCGCTTTAGATCTTGTTTTTGGCGCCCCTCTGTGGACATTTCACTTGGAAACTGGAGCTCACACGTGCCCATGTGTACATATTACGACTTCCGATTTAACCAGTTAATTCAGTGCAATTAAGTTTATAAAAAACAATGTGTAAAAAACATTATGCAAGTAATCATGTCCTCGAACCGTAACATGGAATATTTCTACCATTGGAGCAAATCAAGCTTGAAGTAGCAGCTGTTTTCAGCGGGGGGCAGTAAGCGACGCTTTCTTGCGCTCAAACACAGCTGGATGGAGCACAAGTCAGAATGCAGGAAACTCCAGAAGTTTCAAATGAAGTTTCCCTTGACACTGCGAACTAAAAATGCTGAGTAGAGACGCAACGCTCCAAAAGCGTCCGCCTGACGCAGGTGTACATTGATGCATCCTTAAAACATATAATAAATGTATATCAGACTGACTGACACATTCAATTGCAAAATAGATTTCTGTACACTGTAGGCCAATGATAGACTTATGTTCAACAACATGGAAACGAACAATATATTGCATTATAAAGCCACTTTTTGTATTTTCTTATGAGTGCTTTTTACATCATCTGTGTCGGCATGTTTATGGCGGGCAAACTGGAGAAATTTCATGAAGCTTTGGGCACGTGCACACTATGTAAGCGCTTTCCAAATTTTCCGATTGTATTGTTATTTTGTATTACAGCCGCACATAACTGGCAAAGTAGAAATCTGTAAGTGCAGTGTTTGCTTAAAAAATGGTGCTTCACTGCTGTCCAGGAAGTATACACTTCAAATGTGATGCGTTCACATGCATGTGTGACTACCCCTGAATGTGGCTTACACCTGTATTTATTACAGCTGACCACATGTGATCGGAAGCCTCAAGTATGAATAATGCCACAGATACAAAACATGCTTACTTTCAGTGCACAGACACTATTTGAGGAAGTATAGGACTGAACTATGGATGACCGCAGTCTACGATAGTCTATACTTACCCAACACCCTCACATGCATCACTACACTGTTTTTTCATTTGAACAGACACTTGCAATTATGAGATGAGTTAATGGCTTTTTAATAGCCTCTCCTTTAAATCAGAGATGTAATGAATGAATAGTTCTCTCGATGTTACTTAGTTTGAATTGTTCAGAGGCGCAGCATTCTGTGTTATAGATGGGAACATCATTAATCTCCACACCTTCAGTCCTCATGTGAGAACCTCTAATGGCTTTAAACTCACACTTAGCACGGCTGCTAACGAGCGTGTTTTCAATGGATGGACTCGGAAGCAGCGTTGGGAAAATGGCACAAGCGGTCTCAGGGTCACTGTTCTGCACATCCATTGAACACTTCTTTCGTTTTATGGCTGTGTTTCTATACAGACTGAAAGAGGGATGATTTATATCTCAGGGCTACTTGTAATGAGAGCTGTCTCACTGAACGAGGGTTTGCATCATATAACTGGATTCTGCAGCAGTGCTTCTGTATGTTGGATGAATTTTATCTACAAGTTCCAGATCATGTTTTTGTTGAACAAGTGCACATAATAAACCAACATCAGCATACATTAAGCCAAGTCAACTATATAATGAAGGCAGATTGTGTGTTTTCAGGCGAGAGTATTTTCATTAATGTCAGGTTGGGGCAAGTTGTCACATGTGATTTATATGTTGTCATTTTACACAACATAATAATTACTGTTGACCAAAACAACGGTTTGAGTTTAGTGATGTAATTCAATGTATGTTTCAATGAAGCAATTTTCCACCATGGGCCGAACGGTTCTGATGACGGTTAGTAACGGTTCCAGTGTAATTTCCGGTTCAGTACAGCACGATTTCAAACCGTTCATGGCCTGGATTTCTCAGCCAGGTTAGCCCATTGTATTTTAACGAAGCAGCTTTAGTGACGTGCCATCTCAGGATTGGTCACTTGCCCCGTCAGTCCAGTGGAAAACGAACCTTGCCAACAAGCCCGTGTTGGTATAACATGGTCTGCAATGAAAAGCGTTCAGCCAGATGGTAGAAAAGTGCTTCTGTGTTCTTGGTCATTAGAACAACAGACATTGTGACAACTTACCCCATACAGAATGCTATATGGTGAAATGTGTAAATATACATCCTTTTTCCCTGGTCAGTAACAGTGGAAATGTGCAATCGCTTTTTTGTAGTGAAGACTTTCATTTTCTGTGTCTACGCAGAAATGTAGTTTAAAAGAGAACGTATCTGCAAACATTCACTAGAGTAAACCAGCGGTCTGTCTGAAGACCAATGCAGCACATACAGTACCTGGCACGTCCACACCGATGTGATGAGGTATCCGTTATCCTTGAACACATTGAAGATCTCGAGGATTCCTCGGGAATATCCGAAGACGGAGATGCTGGCGTCCGATACGGCGAGGTTCAGCGTCAGATAATCAGTGGGCTGGAGAGAACATCTCTGTTTGAACAGGACGAAGAGCACGATACTGTTGCCAAACCACGACAGCCAACCTGTGAAATCACACATCAGTCTCCATGAGACGCGGGTTACTTCATCTGCCGTCGTCCACAAAATGCTACAGAATGATCCACTTTTATAAGTTCATATGTCTATTTATTCTTTAGCCAATTAGTTTATGATCTAAGCAAGACACACTAAACTTGATTCAATCATGGCCAGTGTTTGAAATGAGTTTCCCAACTTAAATGACGAAGTAATCTCAACACAAACACTTAGAGAGCATCAATCAATGCTACATTAACACCACAAAAAGTATTCATGTTGTCCCAAATAAACTGTAATTTGACCATTTTTAAATGGACAGAACGCAGTGAACGCAAGTTTGATTTTTGAGTGTACACGCACGGGTTGGCAAACAAGTTAAATAACTAATACAATAGTTCCCTGTTGTTTTTGGACATGGTAATGTTTGGAGTTGTAAATGAGGTCCCGTACTAGATGAATACGGGAATCATTTAGTAATAAGATGTACATCAAAAATCCATGATATCACCAAAGTACTTTACAGTAGCAGGTCAAATCCTTCTCTAATGACCTCTGACCGACAGACGGGATTTCCTCCCCCATCAGGACACAGAAGATCTCCAGTAATCCGTGTGTTCATTACTGCTTTCATAAATGTTCTCTTTAGAAAACAACTAATAAATTCCAGGATTTAAAACTCAATATCCCCCAGCATGTTTGCTTTTAACGGTCCAGAACATCATTTCAATTCTGATTTATTCTACAGGTTTAATTCATAAACAGTATTAAATGCATTATCATCATAAACTAATCAAGAAAAATACATTTATTCATATTTTTTAATATTAGTTAGTAAAAATACAGCTCATTGTTGGTTCTTAGTGAATTAACTCATGTTCACATACACAACTTTTGAATTAATAAATATACCAGTAAATGCTGAAATTAAACTAGATTAATAAATACTGTAAAAGTATTGTTCATTGTTTCATGTTCACTAATGTACTTACTGTTAACAAACGCAAAGGAAAAAAGACAAACGAAAGCGAAATAGACAAAATACAGAAAGAAACTCTGATGTGAAGCTGTTGGAGGAGATTCGTTACTGTTCGTTCATGCTGACGGAAGTTACCGACTCTTACCGAGCAGCAGCAGGTAAATCCCGATGATCGTCTCTCCCTGATCGGACAGCGGCGGGTCGCTGCTCATCACACTGAAGTTATTGTTCCTCCAGGGGATGTTCACTACCTGAAACGGGTTCTTCTGAGACATACTGGGATTCAACGATCAGTTAATGACACATGAAGGAAACAATCTTCTCCTGCAGCCCCGTTAAAGCCCGTTCTGCTCGGGTCTCCC
>NC_068314.1:1616528-1729028 GCF_025860055.1 Xyrauchen texanus | reverse complement strand
GCAGATATTTGAGCAGGTTTAGGAAAGATTTGAGGCTGTGGACCGGCTGGTTGTTTAAAGATACAGCAGGTACCATAATCTCAATGAGTAATGTTCTGACGAACAGAGCCTTTTCTCTTTCGTTGGGATGTGTTTGTCCTTTTGCTCAATTAGTGCGTTTGTATCCAGTAACCTTTATTCATCGTTTTGTTTAAAGTCACTTGAAATACAACAAATTTATTTAAGCGTAAAAGGTGACGGGGGTGCAGTTATGAGTACTGTTCAGCATGCACCCACTCAATAAAACTTTACATCAGCATCCGTTTCACTGCGGCAGCATTTGTATTCTAAAGTGCAGCTGGATATGTAACGTGAAAACATTATTACGGATGGGACCTTTTGTTTGACTGAAACATCACTCGCACACACTTTTGAAGAGGATTTTGACTGAAACATACAGATTGAATGTCAAGTTCACCCTTAAGAGTATCAACAACATTTATTGTTCAAAACTATTGTTTGCTACTGTTGACGTATACTGTATGAAATGAATGCTTGCATAAATATAAATGTTTGTATGTAAAATGCTGCATTAAGTATTTGCAAAGGTTTTAGTGAGGCTGCATTATAGTACGCTACAACAACGCTTATAGAACACAACAGTTTTGTTTCGGATCTACCGTGAGCTCTTAGGTTGTTGTTGATGGGATATGCTTCTGCTGAAGACATTAGTTCAAGTTATTTCAACCTCATTTTAATAAATCACGTATAATAGCAGAAATCCTGGTACCCATAATCCTGAAGAGAGATCCACCAATCAGAGACTCCTGGCATAGAGCTCTGCAGCTCCGCCCACTCCCATGATGCACTGTGAACTCTCCCTACACTCTCAATCTACTTTAAATCAGTCATTTCATCATTTTCCATTGTTGTTAATGAAATTACATCATTTGCAATGCATCATGGGATTGTAGTTCATTCCCTCATTACAGACGGTAAGTACACAGTCTTGGATCTTTGTCTTTTTGTCTGATTTTTAAACACTTTACAAACTTTAATTTGAACCAATAATGTTGGGATTCACCTCAGAGCAGGTTGCTTTGGTTCATGAAATCTTTTATGAAGGATTTTATGAAATCCCAAAGGAATAAATCAATGGGAAAAATATTTACATTTATGCATTTGGCAGACGCTTTTATCTAAAGCGACTTACAGTGCACTTATTACAGGGACAATCCCAGCAACCTTCTGATTACCAGTTATGTGCTTTAGCCCACTACGCAACCACCACTCCTACTTCCGGAACCAAGACTGGCTCAAGCGTTCACTCTATTGGTTAGCATATAACAAATAGTCAGATTAGCCCAGGCCAAAGTTGTTTCAGAGGCAGAACAAATTAACCAATCAGTTTTGATTTCATGTTCACTTTAAAGGACGATGTACAGGTGAGGAAAGTGCTGTAGCATTCTCTGTCCAACACTGAGGACAAGTTTAGCTTCAAAGTGACGTAATCCCCTGATAATCTCTGTCTAGTCTGAGATCATGTTGGGTCTGACTCCAGATACACTGCTCCAAATGAAGCCATTCAGGGGTCGGACCTGGAAACAAACTGTGACTCACGAAAACACGTCCCGGTCACATTTCACCCTAAAATTGAAAGGGGAATAAAATAAACGGAGTAAAAGAAAAATAAAGCCTATTTTAGTATTATTATAATTATTTATTGGAATTTTGACATTGACATTTAAACCCTAAATTTCTTTTAAACAGAACGCTCCACATTAAACTGCAGAATAAAACGAATCAAACACATAATAATGGAGATGAAAACATGCACAATTATTTTGTTAATACAAAAAAAGTGTTTAAGTGAATCAGTAAATTGTTTATTCTAACTGGTTCATTTACATGAACCGGTTTCAATAAAATGTATCAGAATTCCCAAAGCCACATATAAGTGGACTGGTGACTGTATTAAATGATTCATTTATAAGAACCGTCGGAATGAACCGATTCACGTCAGTGTTTGTTTGATTAGTGCAACAGAATGTGATGAAAAGCAATGGACAGTTTTTCATATTGCACAGTTACTCGTGAAGATTATTTATTGGAGAAAATGGTTGAACTGCTTCCCAACATTCATGCGGGGACACCGGGGGCGTATTAATGCATGGGCAGAAGCCCAGGGGGCCATATTGGCACCGAACTGTGCCAGTGATAAACACCACTGCCACCTTCTCCTAATACGAGACTCAGATAATGGTTTCCTCGTGTGCGCTCTGAATGCCTGTGATAGCAGGGAATGGATTACACATGCAAATAATATACAGCTGTGAGAGATGGACAGAAATAAATGAGTTTATATCGTAAGTGACTATAATGATGACATCTTTCACTGTAATACAACTCACCTCTCCTTAAACACAAACATGAGTGGTCTCTCTGATATTCTGCTTTCTAGATCTAACGAGTCCCTCCTTTATTGGAAGTCTATGGGACAGTTTTGCTTTATCAATCTGGTCCCTTAAAAGGCAGTAGCACATTTCCATTAACAGCAAACCTGTTTGCATGACTTACATATAGAAAATAGACCCACAAGTAAAGGTTGTTTGTGAAACTTTACACAAGCGCGGAGCAGAAATCAAATCTGGACTCAACTGATGTTAAACAATTCAAATGAATTCAGCCGCAGCATCAGTATCCATGGATACAGTTCATCCTGCCACGTGCATCTGCAGAACGTGAGACCAGTTACTGTCACTGTGCCATAAAGTCCATTATTCCAGCTCCACTTTGACTCTAGTGACAGAAAGAGCAATTGATCAAACCTGCAACGCTGCAGCGTCCAGATCCTGCTGCTGTATTTTTGTCAAACAGAGGTCAAGCCACACTGCTGCCGCACTGTAAAGCTGTTGTAACAAGTTTCTGCACTGGATAAAACATTTTTCCTCATTTCAATTGTAATTTTGAACAAATTTCTGTTAATGCAAATTTTAAATATACAGTTTTTATTGTATTTAAGGTTTATCAATTCAATTGTTCTATGAAATTAAATGTGTAAACCTTAAATTATTATGTGAGTGACGCATGACTAACAAAGTCCGAGTCTCTGATTCACTCTCACTCTCTCTTAAATTATTATGTGAGTGACGCATGACTAACAAAGTCCGAGTCTCTGATTCACTTGAATCAGTGAATCGTTTAACGGTCCAACAACCGGGACTTTCGGCTCTACCCGTGAGGGAGGAAGAGCATGTTTGTTACCCTACATCACTATTTGTTGGTAAAAGACGCTTGTTAAAAAAAAAAAAAAAAAGTTACATTATTTTAACATCTTAAATACGGTCACACTGTATAAAATGTACTTAAAGGAATATTCCGGGTTAAATACTAGTTCATTCAAACAGCATGTGTGTCAATGTTGATCACCACAAAAATTAATTTCTACTCGTCCCTCCTTTTCCTTTTTAAATTCTTCTCCCCTATTTGGAACGCCCAAATCCCAATGCGCTCTGAGTCCTCGTGGTGGCGTAGTGACTCGCCTCAATCCGGGTGTTGGAGGATGAATCTCAGTTGCCTCCACATCTGAGAACGTCAATCCGCGCATCTTATCACGTGACTTGAGCGCGTTACCATGGAGACGTAGCGCATGTGGAGGCTTCACGCTATTAACTCACCACACGCCCCACCAAGAGTGACCGTGAGGAGGTTACCCCATGTGACTCTACCCTCCCTAGCAACCGGGCCAATTTGGTTGCTAAGGAGACCTGACTGGAGTCACTCAGCACGCTCTGAACTCAAACTCACGACTCCAGGTGTGATAGTCAGCGTCAATACTCACTGAGATACACAGACCATCCGACACTCCTTTTCTTTAATAAAAGCACAAATGTGTGTTCCAGTGACACACTTACAATGGAAGTCAATGGGGTTTAATCTGTAACATTAAAATGCTGTTTCAAAAGTATAGACACATAAATCTTCTTTAAACCTCCAAAAATTGCCCCCATTGTAAGAGTGTCACTGGAACACACATTTGTGCTTTATTAAAGGAGGAACCAGTCAACATTAATGTGTGTGTTAATCAACATTATGACACAAACGCTGTCGATGAGATTAACTTGTACTGAACCCGGAATATTCCTGTAAATTAGCAGCGTCTCTTAGTAACAGGCCAGTTCAATAAACACTGAAGCGAAGCTAAAGATCAATCTGAGGTGAAGCGGTCATTGTCTGTAATCTGCTGTAAATAACCTCTTAAGAGGATTGAACTGTGTCGGTCACTCATGCAGACGAAACAAAATAAATACATGTTCTATTAAAGTAAATGAAAGACACAAGTCACATTATTTCTGTAGATATTAAATATGAAACTTTCTTAAAGGTACAGCCTTGCGACGCACTGATGTAGAAATACAGATACCGGATTTGACTGCCAATATTACAAATCAAAATATGTAAATGAGGTTCTTGCAAGACTGCTCCAATCTAGGATTTTAATGTTTCAACTGAAAAACATTATAAATATGCAGTACTTTTAAAACCCGGCACAGCCTTGGCAACACAAGATTCCCTTTCAAATGGCTGAAATGGTCATTTAATGCAGTCAATCAATAGTTCACTCATAAAAGTTGACATTATTTACATAAAAGTACTCTATTACTAAATGGAGGAAAGTCATACAGGTTTGGAATGACATGAGGGTGAGTAAATAATGACCATTTTCATTTGTATGTGAATATTGTATTTGTATGTACCTTTATATATTTATGCTCTGAATTTAAGTTTTGCATCTTATTATTTTTAATAATTCTCTCCTAGACTGTATTTGCTAGTTTACTGAAATGTGGGTCCTGTGCCAGCCGGACGCAGTCTCTTATAGGTTCTCGGTTTGATCCATTTAGTCTGATTTGACTAAATTCTATTAAAAGGTTCTCGACTCATCGTTTAGTCCTGTTTTACAGATTCTCTGTCCTACTCTTAGCATTCCCGTTTAATTCAAGTCCTTATAGATTCTCAGTTCGCCAATAGTACATACTTAACCAAGCTACTTCAGAAGTAACCCATTAGTTAAGCCAACTCGGACCATAGATTTCCAGTTAATAAGAAATATACTAGAACAGTCTTTCAGAATGAATCAAAATTAACAATTTACTTTAACGGGTAATAGTAATGCAAACAATCCAATTAAAATAATAAATCAAACTCAAAACTAAACCAAGCATAATAATATAATCAGTTAAATTCCATTCAAGCATTTACCAAACATAGGAAAATTCAAACTGGGTCAAACTGAGATTACATCTCCACACTGGCCTGGGAACGCCTCGGGGTCCCCCAGTCAGAGTTGGTTAATGTGGCTCGGGATAGGGAAAGTTTGGGGCCCCCTGCTGGAGCAGCTGCCCCCGCGACCCGACTTCGGATAAGCGGTTGAAGATGGATGGAGGAAATTCAAACTGCAATTACCTGGAAGACTACACACATGGTTTTCTGTGTGGGTCAATCTGGCTGCAGAGAGACATGATTGTGCGGGAGATCTGAATGCAGATTCCATGAGCTCTGGGCCAGCTTTCCTTAAATATCCGAAGTGGTTAGGTTTGGAAGTCCTGGGGACATACCTTATTAACATGCAGGCAGGGAGGGGGGCAGACCTCCAGAATTGTACAGCATTTGACAGAAGACCTTATAACTTTACCATTAGTTTTATCAACATGGGAAAGAGATCATTATACCAGTCGCACAGACATTTTAAATTATACCAAACATGCAGTTACATTATGTTTTCATAGTTTTCTGTGTTACATTTTCACATATACATCTTGTGTGCCCCGTGGGAGTGCGACAACAGCTGGAATGTTGATGGGATTTGAGTTTTATGGTCATTGCGCAGTAGGGTGTGTTTCATGTGGAGATGTTCTTCTGTGCGAGTTATGGCGACTTTGTTCTCATGGAACTCTTTGACTTTTACGACATCTTTGGTGCCAGCCTTGCATATGCAAACTATCCCTTTAATATTTCAAATCTGAATTTTGTATTTTGAAATGCAATGACTGCTCATCAATTTACTAAACTTTCCCTTGTACATTTGTACTTGTTTTATGAAACGTATATTTCTCTTTTTGTAACATTGTCCCGTTCATGTTTTTTATTTCTAATAAATCAGAAAAAGACTAAAAACACACAGATTAGATCAAAGACGGCAACAAAGACTCTTTATTTACAAAATCCAATGATGTGCATTGAACCACCGCTACTTGGAACGCAATATCCATCAGAGCACGCTTAAACTACATAAAAATACCAGAGCAAATAAAAAGACCAGATGAATGCAGAACTGCTATTGGATTATTTCACCCCATATCCAACAGCTTAAATCAGGTCAGCCACTGAAAAATAAAATGTTACAGTTAATATACTGGATAGATTGGGAAAAATGCACGAGTATTTAGCATTAAGCAGAATTATCAAAGTTTTAGGATTGCCACCAGTCCAGGATATTCCATGATCGTCCTGGTGTTTTATCCGTCCGTTCAGGAAAAATGTAATTCCAATCTGGGATGCACATTGCCCCAGAATTGTAATTTTTTCACGCAATGTGAAAAAGGTACCTTGGGTTGTTCCAGTCAGGCTAGTCAGCCTTAAAGAACAACTAAAGGCACCTTTGTGCAATGGGCACACCTTCACGACACATTCAGACACATGAACCCGTGTTAATAAGCACACTGATGAACCAAACGCACAAGTCTGATTAATTATAGTAAACCGGTTTGTTCGGATGTTTGAGATATGATGTATGATTGAGGCTTTTCTGATTTTTCACTTTTTCCCCACTTGGGATCATATCGGCCAAAACACAACAACAAAAGAAATACTATTTTTAAGATTTACACTTTTTAATTTCATATGAATTTCAAATTGAATTGTGTGATCTTCAAAAAAATTAAATAGGTAAAACTTAAATTATACACAGTGCATCAGAAAATACCATTATAGGGTATTGTTTGTAGAATTGAGGAAAATAATGAATTTAATACATTTTGGAATAAAACTGTAACAAAACAAAATGTGGAAAAAGTGAAGCGCTGGGAATAATTTCCGGATGCCGTGTATAAGATTATAATAAGATCATATACGAGATGAAAATGAGATTTGTACTTAATTTTGTTTGAGATTTCTCTTTGATGGAAATTTGTTTTGAAACTGAAACGCATCAATCATGAAAATATCTTTAAGGTGAATGTTTAGATACATTTATCTGATTCCCTTTAAATGTACGAATGATTTTTAAACTTCATTCTCTATACATACATATTTACACATTTTAAAGCATTTAAATGTTCTGTGTGAACTTTAAATTCAAGAAAATCGCTTGTCAGAATAAGTAAATGTTAAACCTGTGAGCACACACACATAACGACACTTTATTTACACATTTCAGTTTCATAAAATTCCATCAAATTAAAGTCATTTCAAATAAATAAAATATAAACACTATTTTAATTTTGTTAAATTACACAATTTTGTAATGAAATGTAAATATTTTATCGAGTGTATTGATGTTATTGTTTGATTGAATTATTTGCTATATTATTTCCATATTGATTAAACAATCATTTAATTATATATTTTTCAGTCACTGATCAGGTGTCCAGGAATCTTCCAGGGCCAAAGTGGCAACCCTACAAAGTCTTTGAATTCAAATATTAAATAATCTGAAAATAAGATGCGTGTCTTCTACAGATAATCTTCTGCCATTTGAATAAAGAATTGGCAGCAGTTAAAATAAGGACTGAAACTCACCGTTCATGGGCATTTCATCAATCTGTGTGGAATAGTATTGCTCAATATCACGCAGAATACGAATGTCGTCATTCTTCACAAAGTTGATGGCCACACCCTTCCTGCCATAACGACCTGATCGACCAATCCTGATGAGAGAGAAAAAGTCAATCACTCTGGCTTCTTCCAGACTGCCTGAATGTGATTTTCAGGTGTGGTGGATTCTGTGTCTGTACCTGTGGATATACAACTCTCTGTTGTTGGGCAGATCATAGTTGATGATTAGAGACACCTGAGGAACATCCAGACCTCTGGCCCACACGTCTGTGGAGATCAACACTCGACTACACACACACAAAGCAATCGAGCATTAGTTAACACATGCACTCTCAATGTATGATGGGGATGATAGTTTTGGGGTTGGTCCGAGTTCACCTGGCTCCAGATCGGAACTCTTTCATGATGGATTCTCTCTCTTTCTGCGGCATGTCTCCGTGCATTGACGACACAGTGAAGTTCGCTTCTCTCATCTTCTCTGTCAGCCAGTCCACCTGAAACACGACACAGTTCAGCGCTCTCATTCATGCCAGATGTCGACCACCGAAGAGTTCACTGGTGGGACTGACCTTGCGTTTGGTGTTGCAGAAGATAACGGCTTGTGTGATGGTGAGTGTGTCGTACAGGTCACACAGAGTGTCAAACTTCCACTCCTCTCGTTCGACGGCCACGAAAAACTGTTTGATGCCCTCCAGTGTCAACTCATCACTGCCGACAAGAAGCACAAACATATGCAGTCAGCTCTGGATAACATGATGCAAAGAAATGAATTACAATAATATAAACAAGGAGAGAGAATGTAATAAGTATATATAAAAATAATAAATTCTATTATTAGGCAATTCAGAAAATGATTCACTGTTTTGAAGCACTTGTAACTCAGCACCCTGAGGACATCTGCTGGACATCTAAGCTTTTTAGGATTACTGTTTCCAAATTATTTATAAGTACCAAACCATATTTGTTTTTTAATATTCTAAAACACTTTGCTTTGTATAATTCATATACAGATTGTGCAGTAATCATTTAAAAATGAAACATTATGGTATAAATTTACACTCTTTAGGTTATTAACTTGTTAATAAACTCTTGATGCATTTTAGGCTGCTGCCTGAACATTTTCACACTCAAATTTAAAAGCTCATCTTACACACACACACACATTTTCAGAAAACCCACCAAATAAAAAATCTTATAATCATTATAAAAAGATTATAAAATAAGTTTATAATCTTATGATAAACAGAATTATTTTGTTGTTGTCCCAACTTTGTAAACATGTAATTCTGGTTCCGTTCTCTCGCTCACTTGAAAGTCTTATTTTGTTCCAGTAGATGGCAGTAAGTACTACAGACAGATGTGCTCGTCCATAGACGTTCAGTCTAATTTTCAGTTTATGCACCGCCCTCACGGTTTTATCACATATCCCGGCCTCTGATTGCCCTTTCCACTGAAATTGTGATGCTCTCACGCCGAGCCTGTGGACCGCTGGTTCATGGACAGTCATGCCTTTCCACTGACCCGAGTGTCAAAAGGTGACGTAACGGGTTACGGTGTATGTGGTAGTTACACATGACTACCTCAAACATATACAAACATGGCACGTCACTGTGTTTGTATACAGCTTTTACTCTTGTTTGAGGACATATTGAAACATACAGATTAATGCAATCCATCGTTATAACGTTGCTCAACAAGATCGTCATAGACGACACCTAGCTAAAGATGACACCTAGCTAAAGATGACAATGTAATTACATTATTTTGTATGAACTATGGCTTAACTCGCCAAGTTCTGTAAACCGCTACAGTGGAATCACTATTAACATTGGTGCAGCAGATGGTTGTGTTTGTATTTTTGCCATAGCATATAATCTCATTGAGAACTCTTGGCATTGCCAGAGTTGTTTAATCTCGTGTCATGTCACACGCAGCCTGTTATCTGTCAACATTTGGGTACACAAATCTGGGAGAGGGGAAGGGGGTTGCTGGATGGCAGAGGCAGGCTAAATACATACAATGTGCCGTTGTGATTTAATGTGCTGAGTAACATAATTTTTCACACCGTGTCCGATATTAAAATCAGTACGACACACTGTGCAAAAGGCGTGGGCATTGTCGATATGGCTTCGGGATATTAAATTACATTCTTCCGTCCAGCTGTTGTTAAATTCATATGTAAATTATTTTATTTTATTCTTCGCAGGAGCAACACCAGAGTCTTCTCCTCCCCTCTACCAGTGATGTTTGATTCAACTTCCCGCCTCTAATATCTGCACAGATATCAACAGCACAACTGGGTTGTAGGTTGAAGTCACAAATGATTTGTAATGTGTATGATGTGTCGATTGTGTGAGTAGGATGCGTTTCATTCAAGATCTGGCAACTGGACAACCTTGGAATAATATATTGATGTGATGAGGTTTGGGCCATACAAATTACGGGAGTTTACTGGGAGAAATAACAAAACGGGAGGGGGCGGGAGATGGGTGGAAGATGGGTGTGAAATAAGGGAGACTCCCGGGAAAACCGGGAGTGTTGACAGGTATGGTTACAAGCAGATCCCGAAGCAGCAATCAGTTTTACAACTGATATTTGGACATCTAACGTAAGCTTAATTGAGCGTATTGGACACTTCAGTTTTGTTCAAGGCTTGTAATCTTTGGAATTGTTTTGTTAGACGAGTAAAAAAAAAAAAAGAGAAAAAAAAATAGCAGTTAATTGCCATTTCTACCTCTTTCTAGTCACAGAGCACTCTATTTTGAGAGTTAAGTGAGAGAAGATCCTGTAACTTAGTGCAGTTTGGGGGAAATTGTAATGTTTAATAATTTATTTTATTATGAAAATAAAATGTAGCATTGAAGTAGATTTTGTTTGTATATGCGGTCAATAATAGTTCTTAGAAAGAAAATCTGTATTGGCAGGTCAATCGGTGCATCTCTAATCACAAGTAGACCACTCGTTTCTTCATGTTACCTGAACGCTTTTGATGTCTGATAATTTTTTTTGTACTGATGTTACTGAGCGAAGTACTCCTTGCTCTAGACGGTACTATTGTTGTTTGGGAAACCTTTACCATGATGACAAAACATTATCCGGCCCCTGATATAATCCCCTATGCTGGAACCCAGCGTAGAGACCAGCAAGCTTTTGGGTCCGGTGCAGAACCAGGTTTTTGGCCCCATAACGGCCTTTTCTGCAGTGGAAATGCACAGAACAGTTCAAGAGTTCGCACCGGCCCAGGAACCCGTACCCGAACCATTTAGGTGGAAAAGGGCTATGAGTGGACTACAAGTTCAATCTAGGTGTCATTAGAAAGCTGAGATCCTCATTATTGATATATCATCAATAGTTACATTTTTCTGATGATTTTCATCATAGGTCACATTCCTGAGAATGAGACCTTTCATTTAATATATGACTTGTCCATTGAAGTGTCATGTGAAAGTTTTATACACCTATTTCTACCACATTACATCTAGGTGGTGCTCGTTCGCAACAAAAGATTTCAGGCTTTATTTTGTTATTTTGTGTAACAAATGCAAAAGTGATGGTATTCTCTGATAGGTTCAGATTCTAAGCTTTTAAACGATACCTCACATGCCTGACTTGTGTATATGGTGACACTATGCGATCCCCTGTGGTCCCGCCGGCAGAGTTTGAGTTTAAGGGCATAAAGGTTTGTGGCACAATACATCTCGCTTAATTTTACTCTGCCCATTGTGGATATGACTTATTTTAGCGCTTGCTCTATCCAGTACGCTTGACTTAAATGTAACGCAGGCATACAAAATCGCTTCATTGCACACAATCTCAAAAACATGACTGCACACTAGCAGCCACGGGTGTTGTATGAGGAGTTCAGCGGAAACTGAAACCAGGAGGGCGAGAGACGACCCTTTTCAGCACAGCAGATCGAATGTCCGTTTGAAGAGCGAGAGTGGTTTAATGATAGTCTCATATTAAACTACTATAACACTGAATATTATGTATAATAATGATATGGGAAAACAAAATCCTAATGTCATGTCTGATTTCATTAGTACATTATTATTATTTAACTGGGTAAGCACTTCCATGCATTTCCATTAAAACTGTATTTTATATATAGATTTAGATAAACAATATTATTTTAGAAAAATGCAATTTTAAATGTAATTGTGACCGTGTGTAAGTAGCGTGTGTGAATAATAATGTGTTTTCAGCAGAATTATTAATATTTACATTTGGTGTCACCATTGTCCTGTTCTGGGATGATTTTTTGACCAAGTACATCTCTGATGGATAATTTAGCACTTTTAAGAACAGTTTTGCATGTTTTTAAGAAATCTGAAAAATAATTAAAAAAAGTTCAATCTAAACTTCTTGATTCAGGCTCAGTATAAAGAATCATGAACCAAATCGAATCATGTGAGGAATGAATCGTTACACCACTAGTTATTAAGCGAGGGTTAACTATGGTGGCCCAGGGGTGCATAGAACAAAATTAGCAAAGCAAATAAAAGCTATAAAAATAAAAAAAACAAGGAAATTAAACCACAACACCGCAAAATAAAATAAAAAATAAAAAACAGAAAAAGGCACAGCACAATGGAAATGAGCATTTCTATTCTGATCATTTTATTGGGGCTTTAGTTGTGTTTTTATCTTTTATTCTGTGCAAAATTGAGTTTACTTTCTCTATTAAAAAATATATAAATGTCGCTTTCAAATTTCTCTCTAATAAACAACATTTTTGATTTTATTTTGACAGGGATTCGGACCAGCAATCCTTAAATCAGTCTGATTTTCAGGACCAATGTTGTTGCTGAACTGATTCTAGATCTGCTGCAGATGCATTTAACACTGGGTATGAGCACCCCTAGTGTACCCCTGAAACATTACAAAGCAGTATGATGTAACAAAGCCTCGTTTGCTGAAATCACGTGACTTGGCCCATTTGATACACGCTCTGAAGCATTGATTTGAAACGAATAACTCGTGAGGGTTTCAAAAGCCCCCATCACTATTAGACATTTGTGCTCGAAGATTAACTGACATGAAAACATTACAAATCCAGCTGACAGATTCTCAACTTGACAAGAAAATGTCCTGGTCATAATGTCACAATGTGAAAATGTTAATGGCTTTATTTTCTTTGTGAGAATCACCCAGATACAATATTTCATTAATCCGTTCTTTCATGCATAAGTCACTCATGAAATTGAAGCAAAGACACACTACAGACTCGAGTTCATCACCGGATACCTTCAGTGCGTGACAAAAACTCTCAGATCAAATTCAGACTGTAGCTTCAGTCAGAGAAGCGTACAGTCAATCGCACCCAATCTGAGATCAGGTGTGTAGTGTGCACACTAACAGCGTAGTGAGTGTACAGTGTGCTTGGCTTGAATGAAGCACGGCAACAAGAAGTTCTCAATGCATCGATTAGTAATCCTGCCAATTTATATGCATCGAACTTGAAATATGATTTTTGAATCGAGAACCATTTGTGTTGGTCAATAATCGCTTTAAACCGTTAAAAATCTAATAATTTGCGATTCAGCAAATGAGTGTACAACACTTTTGAATATATAAATAAATTAGGTTACATGCATGTCGTGGGGTGGTTTTAACACACGTGCTCTAAACGTTTCCACACACACTGGTAAGACGAAACTTCCTGTTTACTTGTTGCCATATCAACACTGAGTAGAGAATCAGCCCCTGAAAATCAAACACAGGGGCAAATACTGACCCTAAATGTGAAAGTTAAGGTCACTACTGAAATAAAGTGATTTCATTGTGAGGATCTTATTTTCTAATGTAAATTAGTGCATTTAACTGGAATAATGTTCTCTTTTCTTTGAAACATGTTCCTATAATGTTGTAATATTTGGATTGGTTTATTGATTAAGGGTCTCCACGGTCACAGAAATCATGGAAATATCAGCACATTTCAAAATTGTGAGAAAAAAAAAGACTTTCTATAGTGAAATATGGAATATTTTATTGGCACATTTGTACTCTTGTGCTATTATTGTATTCCCAGAAGCCTGTTTGTACAGAACGTGTATTTAATGGGGGTGCTTAATACTTTGTGGAATAAACGATCTTTAGCCTTTTTCTTGCTCAAGTCACATTAGGGGAAGAATTAAAAAATGACTATAAATGCATTTAAAAACAAATGCTTAATTTAATCAAATTTAATTGGGAATTGAATCATTTTGAGTTTGCAAAAATCATACTTGAATCGAAAACCTGTGAATCTTTAATCAAATTGATTTGCATTTTCCACCCAAAGATTCACACCATAAGAAAAACAATCACCACACAGTATCACTCAAACGATCACCTCCCGTCTATGTATGAAAGCGCACACGCTTACCGTTTGACCAGAATGCGGATGGGGTCGGTCATGAATTTGTTGGTCATCTCCAGGATTTCGTGCGGGAGTGTAGCGCTGATCAGACACACCTGAGTGGCGGGCGGCAGATATCGGTAAACATCGTAAATCTGCTCCTTAAAACCTGCAGAAAGAAGCAACATACAGGAGACGTTGGCCACTTAAACAGGATATAACAGGATATAAATATTGCAACAATCTCCGTGAATTTCTTGTAAAAAAAGGAAAATGCATATAGATAGCGTTGCATTTAGGATTTCTGTACAGGGACATTCTTCTTCAAACACAAATTTGAAGTTGCAAAAACTCAGATTGGGGCTTGCAATTTTGAGAAAGCTGTTGTCGTTTTAGTGTGTCATATCCATTCGACAGTCAGAGAACAGTGGGTGTGCCATCTCAGGCTGAGAATGATGCAAGCAAGTTTTTACCCTTGTTGAGCATTTCATCCGCTTCATCCAACACCAGCATCTTAATGGCACGAGTTCTCAAACTCCTCCTGCGGATCATGTCTGAATGAGGAACAGATTTTACAATCACCACAACACTGTCATAAGCAAATTACACTTGTACATTTTACTGTATTTTGTCACCCAAACATTTGACTCCATGACTAAGCTATGCCAACCAAATAAAAGTATAAAATCACAAAGCAGCATCTCGTTTTCTCATTTAATAAATAATCAGGGTTGTTTTCCCCCAGTGAAGAGCATTTATCAAAACTAAACTAATTTAAAGACCACTCAGTATATATCTGCCTTATTAATTAACATTTAATAATCATCAATATCAGCCACATTTACATGTCAGCATCTTTAGTCAATAACCACCCTCATGAATGACAATGTGACCAGTAATTTACATACACGTCTTAAAGGGACAGTTCACCCAGAAATGAAAATTCTCCCATCATTTATTCACCATCATGCCATCACAGATGTGTGTGACTTTCTTCTGCAGAACACACATGAAGATTTTAAGAAGAATATTTCAGCTCTGTAGGTCCATACAATGCAAGTGAATGGTGACCAGAACTTTGAAGCTCCAAAAAGCACATAAAGGCAGCATAAAAGTAATCCATAAACTCCAGTGGTTTAATCCATGTCTTCAGAAGCGATATGATCGGTGTGGGTGAAAAACAGATCAATATTTAAGTAAATCTACACTTTCAAATGTGAAAGTGAAACTAAACAGGCACCACATGTGAATTTCAGATGCAAACGTGAAAATGTAAAAAAAAAAAAGGTTTGTTTACACCTATCACATCACTTCAGAAGACATGGATTAAACCACTGGATTACATGTATTCTGCCTTTATGAGCTTTCTGTAACTACAAAGTTCTGGTCACCATTCACTTGTATTGTATGGACCAACAGAGCTGAAATATTCTTCTAAAAATCTTAATTTGTAATCAGTAGAAGAAAATAAGTCTTACCCTCATGCCAGTAAATGATGAGGGAATACTCATTTTTGGGTGAACAGTCCCTTTAAAAGGCACAGTAGCAAAAAGTCATTAAAAACTAAATTCCAACTACTTTTGGTGCATGAAACTTGACGAGTGTTCAGAGGAAAAAATTTAAAGATTTGAATGTGAAAATAAAATAGTAATGTGGCCCTTTGAGTGACTGCACGACAGGATGAACAGAAACAAACTCACCGAACACTCTGCCGGGCGTTCCAGCCACCACATGCTGACCATAATCCAGCTTCCTGATGTCTTCGCCTACGTTTGTGCCGCCGATACAGGTATGACATTGGACGTTCATATAGTCACCCAACGCTAGCAGCACCTGCAGAACACAGGAAGTGACATCAATGAACACGGTCAGATGACAGGAGGCAGCGCAAAAGTGCGACAGTCCTTGTTTTACCTTCTGAATTTGTCCCGCTAACTCCCTGGTTGGTGCCAAAATCAGTGCTTGAGTCTCTCGAACCTAATGTGTAAAAAACAATCCATTTGAAAAGTAGTGACACAGATTCAGCAGCTCGTGTAAATGAAAATAATCAAATCATCAAAAGTATCAAAGTGTTGACAAACCTGAATATCCAAACACTGCAGCACTGAGATACAAAATGTGGCTGTTTTACCAGTACCAGACTGAGACCTGGAGAGAAGACAGACCGGGTTAGAGTCTTAAAAATCACGTCATTAAAATCATTATAGAAGCGCATCGACTTACTGTGCGATGACGTCTCTTCCCTTGATGATCTGTTTAATGGCTCTCTGTTGAATCGCTGATGGTTTCTCAAAACCTGAAAGATAAACAATGTTACAAATCATTACAAAGCAAATTACAGGTTCAATTCATTATTCTTTTTTTATTATTCCTTAGAGATTACCAAAGATCTTTACACAGAGTCTCATTCACACACACACACACACACTCACACACCAATGATGGCAGAGCTGAATGTAAGGTGCTAGTCTGCCATTGGGAGCAACTTGGGGTTCAGTGTCTTGCCCAAGGACACATCAGCATGTGGAGTCATGTGGGCCGGGAATCAAACCACCAACCCTGCGATTAGTGGCCGACACGCTCTACCACCTGACCCACAGCTGCCCCACTGAACAAATGATGCTTTCTACTCCAAAACCCTCAGTATCACATTATTTTGTTAGAAACTTATCTCATAGTTACAGTTGAAGTCAGAAGTTTACACACACTTTAGCCAAACACATTTAAACTCCGTTTTCACAATTTCTGACATTTAATGGTGGAAAACTTTCCCTGTCTCAGGTCAGCTGGGATCACGACTTTATTTTAAGAATGTGAAATGTCAGAATAATAGTCGAGAGAATGATTTATTTCAGCTTTTATTTCTTTCATCACATTCCCAGTGGGTCAGAAGTTTACATACACTTTGTTAGTATTTTGCAGCATTGCCTTTAAATTGTTTAACTTGGGTCAAATGTTTTGGGAATCCTTCCACAAGCTTCTCACAATCAGTTTCTGGAATTTTGTCCCATTCCTCCAGACAGAACTGGTGTAACTGAGTCAGGTCTGTCGGCCTTCTTGCTCACACACACTTTCAGTTCTGCCCACAAATGTTCAATCGGATTGAGGTCAGGACTTTGTGATGCCACGCCAATATCTTGACTTTTTGTCCTTAAGCCATTTTCCACAACTTTGGAGGTGTGCTTGGGGTCATTGTCCATTTGGAAGACCCATTTGTGACTGACCTTTAACTTCCTGTCTGATGTCTTGAGATGTTGCTTCAATATATCCACATAATTTTCCTTCCTCATGATGTCATCTATTTTGTGAAGTGCACCAGTCCCTCCTGCAGCAAACACCCCCACAACATGATTCTGCACCCCCATGCTTCACGGTTGGGATGGGGTTCTTCAGCTGGCGAGTCTCACCCTTTTTCCTCCAAAGATAACGATGGTCATTATGGCCAAACAGTTGCATTTGTGTTTCATCAGACCAGAGGACATTTCTCCAAAAAGTTCTTTGTCCCCATGTGCACTTGCAAACTGTAGTCTGGGTTTTATATGGTGGTTTTGGAGCAGTGTCTTCTTCCTTGCTGAGCAGCCTTTCAGGTTATGTCGATATAGGACTCATTTTACTGTGGATATAGATACTCGTCCACCTGTTCCCTCCAGCATCTTCACAAGGTCCTTTGCTGTTGTTCTGGGTTTGATTTGCACTTTTAACACCAAACTACATTAATCTCTAGGAGACAGAATGCGTCTCATTCCTGAGCGGTATGATGGCTGTGTGGTCACACAGTGTTTATACATGAGTGCTATTGTTTGTACAGGTGAACATGGTGCCTTCAGGCATTTGGAAATTGTTCCCAAGGATGAACCAGACTTGTGGAGGTCCACAATTTGTTTTCTGAGGTCTTGTCTGATTTATTTTGATTTTCTCATGAGGTCAAGCAAAGAGGCACCGAGTTTGAAGGTAGGCCTCAAAATACATCCACCGGTACGCCTCCAATCCAGTACACCTCCTGTCAGAAGCTAATTGGCTAAAGGAATTTTTCAAGCTGCTTAAAGACAGTTAACTTAGTGTATGTAAACTTCTGACCCACTGGAACTGTGATTTAGCCAATTAAAAGTGAAACAATCTGTCTGTAAACAATTTCTCGTGTCATGCACAAAGTAGATGTCCTAAACCACTTGCCAAAACTATAGTTTGCTCATTTTAAATCTGTGGAGTGATTAAAAAAAAATTTGTTTAAAGACTTCAGCAGAACTTTTCAGGCCCTTTTAAAAAATAAAATGCCGCTTAATAACCCCATTAGTGTTTAATACCGTAGGCATATATCCCGCGCAGCAGATCTTCCCTCAAGCCCATCGTATCAAACGTCGGCGTCACATCCACCTCCTCACTCGTCTCAAATTCGATCTTCGTCATGTCTTCCTCCTTCAGGAGCCTCTTCCTCACGGGAGCGGAGGCTGCGGCCATCCTTAGCACAGATATCAATAGAAAACACTGGTTAAAATATTAAGCGCGTCCGAACGCGTCTGCAGGCCGAACGGAAGAGCGCCGCGTGTGACGTAACACTTGCTACCCCGTCACGTGACTGAATGGACCGCTTGCGTGCTGCTTCTTCTTCTTCTGTGTTTTGGCGATTGTCAGTCTATGTGCATATCGCCACCTACTGAAGTGTAATGCATGCATGATTTATTAAGTTCACCTTTAACCTTCCATTCTTTCGTTTTCCTTCTCTCCCTGCTTTCGTACACAGCTCCCTTAAAAATATAAATAAATAAATAAAAGGTGATTTGTCCCCAGTCTAGTGCAATCAAGACCCCATTATTATAAAAGTGTGGAATAGCATCATTAATCTACAGTATATTAAATTATTTATTCAAACCTGTACCATTTAAGTACTGCATTAAAATCCTGTACCCTATTATACACCCAACCCAATACAAATTATAAATCCTTATCTTTTCAACCTTTTTATTTCCTCTCCTCTTCATATCTACAACAATCAAATATTACAAGCTCAACTGTATCTTTTCCTCCACAATACTCACATACTCCATGATTATATACAGTGATCAATTCAAACCTGAATGCCCAAGTCTTAACCTAGTTATTATAACCTCTTATTTCCTGTTTCTTCCCATTCTCTTCTCTTATCTGGTATCTCCAAATATACATCTCGTTATTGATGGTCTGTGTATCTCAGAGAGTACTGACACTATCACACCTGGAGTCGTGAGTTTGAATCCAGGGTGTGCTGAGTGACTCAAGTCAGGTCTCCTTAGCAACCAAATTGGGCCGTTTGCTAGGGAGGGTAGAGTCACATGTGACATGTCGTGATTAGTGGATCTAGCTCTCAGTGGGACGTGTGGTGAGTTGTGCTTGGGTCATGGAGAGTAGCATGAGTGTCCACATGCCACATACCAAGATACTTTGACGTTCTATTGATTTTCCATATAGTAATAATTCTAAATTATTGGGAATTTCTTTTTTCAGAGTATAGTACATACAACATGATTTGCTTTGTTGACATTTTGAATCTCCAATATATTGATCATTGTTCCACATTTTTAATGGGTGTCTGCATACTTAAATTCACATGAGAAATGATTCGGCCTCTCTTCCATATAGCACCTTCATCTGCATATAAAGCACACCCTGGACCTATGTTTGCAGATATATAATTAATCATTATGTTGAAAAGCAATGGACTATTGACACTACCTTGTGGAACACCATTTTCTGCAGAGAAAATCATGATAAACATCAACCACACATGTTCTGTCAAAGAAAAACTGCCGTAACCAATTGTGCATTTTTCCTTCAATTCCTAGCCTTGATGCTTTAGCAGAAGCTCTCTCCATGTCATGTGCCTTCTCATCATCAAAATGATCAATAACCTCTTTTATAATAACAGACCTTTCTATATCATTACTCATCTTAATTAGCACATCCATTGTTGATCTTCCGCTTCTGAATCTACATTGATATTTACAATATAAACTCTTTCTTTCCAGATCATAAGATAACCTCTGAACTATCATTTACATACATTTGAAGTTAATGCTATTGGACGGTATCTTCCTTGGTTGGATCTTTCCCTGGTTTCAAAACAGGAATGATTACTGCCAGCTTCCAGACCTTTGGAATTATACCTTCCTCCCATGTCTTAAGTCATTTTAGTATCAATGAGAACACATTGTTTGATAAATGTTTAAACATTATAACGCTTAATCTAGACCAGGAGCAGTATTAGCAGTTTTGCAATGTGTTTGTTAGCTCAAACTTTAGACATTACACAATGATCTCATGGATTGGAAATATTGTGCAGTGTATTCAGTGACAAACATGTGTTTGGGAAATGCTGTGGGAGTTTTATGTTGCTATTTAGCCTTTTATTATGATTTTAGTATGCATACTCTTTCACATAATCCGTTTTAAGCTTAACGTTTAAACCACCTTAAATGCCTTCATTTCAGCCTTAAAAATAATGTCTTTAGTATTACTCAGATCCATAGAGAGAGAGAGTTGCGACAACTCCATTGACTCTAATGGAACATTTTTTTTTACAGCAATGGCGGCTCAATAGTTCCCGGAAGTAGCAGCAAACACATGCCGCGCCGTAGAGATGAAGAAGAACAAACCGTTTGCGACGCACTTTTAAAAGGTTTAAAGAATAATATTATCTTATTCTGTATATTATCAGTACATCTAAATAAAAATAACTTGTAAATTAAAACCTTATAGTTGAGTATTACTCATTAAATTAGGAGATGAGGGATGTTATCGGATAACTAACAGATTAGGCAAGGATTGGAGCTGGATAAAGTTAGTAACGAACACCCTATTCATTGTAAAATCTGTTCTCTTGATTCAGTTTCATCCATCGTTTTTGGAATTAGAGAAACGGAGTCTAAACATATATGTTTTGTAGGGTGAGGTAAGTTGCATATTAGTGCAATATAACGTTTTTTCTCCTCTCCATGTCAGTGGGGAAGCCATACATTCGCACACCTTTCTCTGAGCGATTGGAGCATCCCCATGCAGCACAGCAAACCATGGTGAAGACTATGCAACGACAACATGAAAGAAAGGACACATACAAAGTGCTTGGCATGCTATTTAATTTATTAGAAATGTATTCATGAATTGCTGTAAATAGTTATTGCATTTATTTGAATAAAAATACAAAAAAAAGTAATATCGTAATATATTATTACAATTTAAAATAACTGTTTTCTATTTTAATGTATTTTAAAATGTAATTTACTCCTGTGATGCCAAGCTGAAATTTCAGCCTCATTACTTTTGAATGGCAGTTTATATACGAGTATGCTTAAGTTGTTTTAAAGCTGAATATTGTGTATATGAGTAAGTATTGTAAGAATTATATATTAGATATATAATATTTATAATACATAAATAATTATATTACTATATATAGAATTGTAAGAATTGTAAACAATAAGCTTCATTTCACTAAATTGTACATTTCCGTAACTGCTGCTAATAGTTAATAGTTCATTGACCCATTGTGCGGTGCGAGCTGGAAATCACCGTCACCAGCCTGTCTCTGTACTATCTGAAAAGTCATAAATATGACATTAGTTACCATGAGATTAGTGAAAACAATGAACATGAGGTAACATAAAAAGGCAACAGAAACCCTAGCCTGAAATAAGCTGAGGCAAATAACGGTAAGCGAACACTAATCCTCAAATATTAGCTGATTTGATCTTTTAAAAAACAACATCGCTGTAACAACATACTCATGCTACATACATATGTCGGTGTGTTACATAAATATATAAAATAAATGCATTTATTGACTACTAATTACCAGAAATCGCAGTTCTGTCACTCTACTCTAACAGTTTGAAATGCCCGCCAAAGCACTTCCTGGAACTATCTGAAGTCTACGTGAATCACGTGACGATCAAGCATTTATAACTTCCGTTGTCGCAGCTCTCGCTCTATATGGCTCTGATATTACTGGCATAATGTTGATTAACTCACACATTAATGTTGACTGGTTCCTCCTTTAATAAAAGCACAAATGTGTGTTCCAGTGACACTCTTACAATGGAAGTCAATGGGGCAATTTTTGGAGGTTTAAAGACAGAAATGTGAAGATTATAATTGTATAAAAGCACTTCCATTAATTCTTCTGTTAAACTCGTGTATTATTTCAGCTGTAAAGTTTACAGCGTTCATCATCATCATGGTAATAAAGTTGTATAATTGTCTCTATCTTCACACAGATGTGGTCAGTAAGTGATTTAATGACAGTAAAATCATGTTAACACACATATTGTTTATGTGTCGATACTTTTGAAACAGTATTTTAATGTTACAGATTAAACCCCATTGACTTCCATTGTAAAGGTCTCACTGGAACACACATTTGTGCTTTTTTTTTATTAAAGAAAGTGTGAAGTCAAACATTTATTTTTGTGGTAATCGACATAACATAATAAATGACTGTACTTGGGGTTTAAAACACACAAAACACTGTAATGAACTTCAATAAGTCAATCATTTTCATGACACGCTTTGACATTTCAGAATGACCGGAGCAAGATTTGAGATGCTATGCCATGATATTCTCTTAACAAATGACTTGTTTGCAGGATGATCATCTATACTCCTACAGGAATATATTTGCTAAATGTTTATCCCAGCTATTGAAAGGTACCTCACAAATCGACTTACTACATTTGTGGATATTTCCCCATGAAATATATATAACTTAATTTCAACAGATGGTCCTCTTGTTAAACTGCAAAATGAAAGACTAAATCCAGCTCAACACAACTCAAGATTTATTGTGGGATGTTCCAACGAGCCACAGAGAGAATTACAGTCCAAAACAAGGTGATGATCTGTACAAAAACACAGTCCAGTCAGCTGGTTTTACTGGTCCTTGAGCTCCTTCAGTCTCTTGATGGCAGATTTCACTGTGACGGCTGATGTTGTGCTATTGAACAGAGAAATGTCACACTCATGATAATATCATGAATATTTATGAGACGCTGATAAGAAACCAGATTCTTACTTGTATGTCCAAGCGCCTCCAGCGACGGTTTTCATGCAGGATCCACAATGCCAGATCCCAACAGCCCGTCTCTTCATCTTAGTCTGGACACAGAAAGAAACTGATGTCAAATAAAGAGACTTAAAGATCACACAAAGATTAAAAACACACACAGAACTGATGAACAGAACAGTTTAAGCACATTATGCTTAGAACACATTCCTAAAACTTTACTCATGATTCAGATTAAAGCATTCACTCAGGTACTGAACGGAGACGGCACACTGTAGAATGACTAGTGTCAGCACAACATAATGGGATGTGAGCTTAAGTCCCTTTCTCAGGTGCGTCTCACCTTGCCGCAGAAGGAGCAGGTGTATTTGGCGTGTTGGCTGATCTCAATTTTCTTCACCATCTTCCTGAGGGACGCACCGTAACGGGTGCCGTACTTCCCCACAATCCCCACCTTCTTGGTGCGCTTGGCCTGACGACAAACAAATAAACATTTCAATACATCTGGAATTTTCCGCATTCCAAGCAACTTGAAATTTCACTCCAATGAATTAAAACACCCAAGTGCATTTTTGTCCGAGGCAATCTTTGTTATATTACAAATATTTACCAGTTTCACGCAAAGTTGAAACACAACAATATAGATATTAAAAGGTGCTGCAAGTGATTTTAACAGTTCTATAATGATAGCAAAATCACATTCTCAAACTACGAGTATTGACAACCATTAAAGGTGCACACAGAAGTGTGCATGTCTGTCGTTATGGACTTACACTGACACCTAGTGGTGTGGATGCAGCATTAATCAAACAATAGTTTTCAATTACAAATGCCATTGCACAAAATCAGTCAGCCATATACATATATGTTAATCAACGAGTAAGTGTCCAATAACAGAGCAGTTACTGAGATTAACCCTTGTGCATCAATTTAAAAGTTACTCAGAGGTCCTTAAAGGACAAAAATGTCAGCATAATAAACTGCCATAATATTATATATTCATATTACTTTATACTTTCATATGAGATGATATTTTTAACCAATATCAATCCTGATCATAACCAAATACGCATTCATTTTCAGGGATTTTACCCTTTAAATGCCAGTTTTTAACATGCCACTGTTGTTGTTTATATTTACACACACATAAATATCCATACCAACACTCACACACAATTGTATCTGCATCATGTATTCAGTTGTCCTGCAGGTCTCTATAATACAGTAAACAGAGAATAGGGGAAAAGCTTGTATTTGCTCCATGGGCTAAAAATGAGAAAAATGGCGCCATCTGGTAGAAAATAAAAATGTACATTTTGAAGCAGGGCTGCAGAATTAAAGCAGAATATCATATAAATCATGATTTTATGCTTTAATGGCACTGGGATCAAATATTTCAGTTTTAATGGGTTTGAATGGGGACATTTTTGTCCTGAAGTACTTGTGTAACTATATTGTTTACACAGTGTATTATAGATGCATTATAGGAACTGATGTTGAAATATCACAATTCCCCCAAAAATACACACCTTTGGCAAAATTTATGCCGTTGGCATCAACACAACCAAAATTATTGAAAAAACTCTAAACAATTTAAATAGATACATTTTCCGAAGGTCACACATGGGTTTAGCTGGTCACGTGATTGTAAAATGGCAGCCCCCATGTGTGGACCCACTCCATGTACAATAAAACAGCTTTTTACTTTCTACTGTTTAGAGACAGCTGTGATATTTCATAGCACCCATTTATTTGATGTCTTTCATGGAATATGGACGTTTTCGGCTTGCCATTTCATGACAAATATTAATGTACAGCACCTTTAAATCTGATTTTCATTTTCCTACCCTTTATATGATCTCTTTTTCTATATAACGGCGCCATAACGGACCAAAATAATGCAAACATTTGTCTTTGGATATATGCAATTACTTCAGAGGTGGAATTATAATTCAGCAGGATTTTACAGTAAAATCACAAGAACTTCACAACTGCTCATTTGAACCCTCTATAAATCACCAACACACCCACTATAATCACTGGATAACAGACACTATTTCTGGAGTAAAATCTCCTATATGAGGCGTTTCAACGTGAATATCAAGAAAACATTATTGTTTAGACTGAATTGAGCTTCAGTGACTCAGTCCGCGTAGCGATTTACGAACACCCGATACAAACACTCATATAATTCATTTAAACATGTTATCATCATCTAAATTGACAACTACTGCATCGATGATGTAAAGTGCACTTTCGCAGACATTAAACTCGGAGAACGGTGAGTTATTGGGTAAAGATTAATCCGATGTTTACAGATTATTTCCTTGGATCGTTCACACTCACCATTATAGCAGAAGAGGTGCGGAACCAAAGAGTCCGAACAATTGCGCATGCGCGATTTACCGGCGCGCGGAGTGACGCATTGTGGGATACTGGAGGACAGAATGTCATTTTAGACACTCGTCTTCTACATGTGTTGTGTAATACAGCGGACCCAGAAGAGATCCTAAATCACGTATTCTATGACAACAAAATAAAAATATCCCACAAAGACAACATTACACAAAACCTACAGCAGCACAAAGAACAAATACAGACCATCAAAACCAGGGGTACAGGTTTACATAAAGTATTTATTTCCTTATCTTTTTATTTACTATATTTTTAAAGGGACAGTTCACCCAAAAATGAAAATTCTCTCCTTTACTCACCCTCATGCCAGATGTGTGTGACTTTCTTTATTCTGCACAACACAAATTAAGATTTTTAGTAGAATATTTCAGCTCTGTCGGTCCATACAATACAAGTGAATGGTGACCAGAACTTTGAAGCTCCAAAAAGCACATAAAGGTAGCATAAAAGTAATCCATATAACTCCATTGGTTTATTCCATGTCTTCAGAAGTGATCTGATAAGTGTGGATGAGAAACAGATCAATATTTATGTCCTTGTTTACCATAAATATATAGTATATTAATAATTATATATATATATATATATATATATATATATATATATATATATATATATATATATATATATATAAATTCATAGTTCATATACAGTACAGTAAATTAAAGCTGAAGTTTGTTATTTCTGCGCCACCAAACGAAATTGCAAAAATAAACTTTGCTTTCAAAAAAGCTTTCTGAATACGCCCCGTCTGCCATTGGTCAAACACATTGATAGCCACGCCCCCAACTCACGCCATTGGTTGAGTCAATGGTATCACAGGTCACTCAAAACAAACAGGAATTTGTATAGCACCACAGAGACGCATTAAGAGAAAGTTCACCTATGCATGAAATACAGTACGCAGCATGAGTCCTCCTGAAAGTTACAATATAAAAATTAACTAAATGTTTTCTTGTGCTCATTGAGGGACATTGATCAGCAATTTATTCTTTATTTTTGCACCCTTTACTGAAGCAAAGCTGCCTAATTTAATTATTCTACAGATATTGATAACATATCTTTCTATTTTGTTATTAAATATATGTTTAATACATTTAAATTTTGTCATCTTTGCATGAATTGTGATAGTAATAATATAGAAATATCTTTACATTCAGAGCAGTTTGTGCTGCATACTGTGCTTATAATCGTCTCTGCATGTTAAACTTGGAGAAAGTTTTTAACCACAGAAAAAGTTACAAACTTCAGCTTTAATATTAAGTTTATAATAAATTATAACTTTTAAATTATTGTTACACTTTATGGATGTACAGCCTCCTCTAATAAAATAATGTTTCTTATATATTTATAGATTAAAATAAAGTACAACAAATCTCTACATTTTTAATTCGTTTAATTTTTTCACTTGATCTAGAAGCAGATTTCATACTTTACCGTAAAACATAATAATGATGTACATAAATCCCCACTCAAGACTTCTGTTAATCAGCAGCAAATCAATGTTTTTATTTGAGGTTTTCTCACTGAAGCACATCTTTAAAGGATCACACATGCAGAACAGATCTGTAAACATGATTTTGGGTTAGCATTTCTACGGGTCAATAAGAGACTGAGAAACACAGGACTCGTTCAATACATCAGTAAAACACGTTCATACACGATCAGTGGAATAAAGAAACTACAAGAGTCGAGGAATATGGAGAAAAAGCACATATAAGGAATTCACAACCACAAAAAGATCATTTCAATAAGCACTAATCATCAGACGACAGGATTCATTACAAGAGCCGATCAGCAGCACATTTCACAATAAACCATTTCTTCAAACCTTCTGCATTAGTGCACATTCCTCTCTGAAACATACATCAAATATCTTTCATGCAAACTGTGATTCATTATATATATTATAACTCACGATCAAAGATAATGAATACTAGACAAAACACATGTGCTGAATCACTCATAAGACATTGATATAACGTTAACTTGGCATTTTACTTATTTGTGAAAATAGAAAAAGATTTTTCACATTTGATGATGAGAATAATTCATGACTGTTCTGTTAATAACAGTGTTTTAATAAAGCACCATTAATGCAGTTATGAACATTACAGGATTACGTTTATTCAGAGGTATTCAGAGTTCATTTAGACAGAGACACAGAGAGACAGAGACAGAGAGAGAGAGAGAGACACACAGAGAGAGACACAGAGAGAGAGAGACACACAGAGAGAGAGAGAGACACACAGAGAGAGAGAGAGAGAGAGACACACAGAGAGAGACACACAGAGAGAGAGAGAGACACACAGAGAGAGAGAGAGAGAGAGACACACAGAGAGAGAGAGAGAGAGAGACACACAGAGAGAGAGACACAGAGAGAGAGAGAAAGAGAGACACACAGAGAGAGAGAGAGAGAGAGAGAGAGAAAGAGAGACACACACAGAGAGAGTTTGCAAGCTTTCAAAATCCAGTCTCGATGCTGAGGGAGCGACGCGTCACGTGTTCGATCTCTCCTGTCACATACTCGTCAAAGCTGGTCTGATATTTGGCCAACATCTTCAACATCGGCCGCAAGTTCAACCACCACTGTTCCTTCGGCATCCGGTGTCTGCAGGAACATGGAGATGTTTGGAATGGGATACTGAATACTACATATGGGGAAGTATATACTAGCTACTATTTTTTAAAAGAAGTACGCACAGTATGCAGTGTCTCATACAGCAGTATGCTATATTGTCACATGACCTCATCAGGTTGCATGATGCATTTTAAATTCAGTTTTGTGTATAAATGTCCATTTTATCAGAGCTCATTTTGAGTGACCTCATTCCTGGACGCTGTTAATTATTCATGAGGCGAGACATGTGGCACTTACTCGAAGTCTGTGTGTGACTTGAGCTCTGTGACGGGACTGAATGACATCACTTTCTTCTTCATGCCAATCACACAGGCGGTGTCGGGAGCGTTCGCAAACACACGGCCTGAAATGCACAAGAATACTGATGTTCAAATCCCGACTATGTGAATATATTCTTCCACTCAAACGTTCGGGCACGCGCTCATTCTGTATTTTTAGAATAATAGTAAACTTCTCAAAACTATGAAGTATGGGAACTATGTAGTGATGTTCTTAAATAATAATAAAACATTTATACATTTATAATAATTAACAACACGTGTACACTGCTTTTCCTTCAATATCTGCAACAACTCATTTCTTAAAATGTATTTAAAATTAATAGTGATAAATAATAAAACTATATTATAAATAATAATAAATACAAACGTTATAAATAATATAACACTTGTTCACTACTTTTCCTTCAATATCTGCAACAACTCATCCTTATTTTTAATTAATAGTACATAATCATATTAATACAAATATATCAAATAATTAATCATTAAATACTATATTAATACATTAAATAATATTAATAACACGTGTACACTGCTTTTTCTTCACTATGTGACAATTCATACATTTCATAAAATTTATTTTTAATTAATAGTAATTATTATTAATAATAATAAATTATATTATAAGTAACTATAATAATAATAATATAACTATCTGCAACAACATATCCATTTCAAAAATGTTTTTATTAATAGTAATTAATAATAATCATATTATTAATACAAATATATCATAAACATAATAAATAATTAACTACTCTATGAATACATTAAATAATATTAATAACTAATAACACTTATCTGCAACAACTCATCCATTAAAAAAAATATATATTATTAATAGAAATTAATAATAATAATAATAATAATAAATGATATTATAAATAGCAATAATAAAAATAATTAAAGTTAAATAAAAACACTGGTTCACTGCTTTTCCTTCACTATTAGCAATAACTCATCCATTTCAAAAGTGTTTTTTAATGGCCTAATTAATAATAATAATTATTTTTTAATTAAACACTTGTTGAATGCTTTTCTTTCACTGTCTGTTCCAACTCGCACATTAAAACACACAATCTATATTTATCTGCAAAACTAATTTGAAGCATTTAATCACAATGAGCTTCATTGCCGAGTGTGCCACACATACAAGGAGTTTTTAAAATCACGAGAAACATCATTTCAGTTGTGTGTCCTTTAGACTGCTAGTGTGACACAAGTCCAATATACTTATTTGTTCCTGTAAAACAGACTTTATTCCTGCACCTCTCACCCTGTCTGTAAGTAGCGTTCATCTTCTCTGTGAGCCACAGGACAGCCTTCACTCCCAGTTTAGTGCCAAAATTCCTGTCAAACGGTGTTGGCACCCCACCCTACACACAGAGATGAAACAACACGTTGCAATACATTAGAATATAATCAATAAATATAATGTGAGTTGTCTGTGTGCTGGTCACATGATCACAGACGACTGACCTGCTGCAGGTGCCCCAGCACATTGACCCTGCAGTCGAAGACGCCCTTCCCCTCGGCAGAATACAGATTGTGAATGAAATCGGTCGTGTAGTGCTTGTGAGACTTCTCATTCCTACAGACACAATGAGATGTGTTAACACACCTGAACCAAACACAAAGAGAGTGGAACAATATCTGTGCGCGTCACCTCAGCACGAGTCCACGCTGAATATCGTTCTTCATTTTTTCTGTCAGATGCTCCACGTTTGTCTGTGAGAGAAACAGTCAGATATGATATACTGAAACATTTAACAAGACAACACGTGATTGTTTGATTTAATTACACGTTTTCCAATAACTGATGCAATAAAACTGCATTTGCAAACATATACTTATAATAACTCCAAACCTGTGAGCAGAAGCATAAAGTCAACACATTAGCAGATCACCTCGAGCTCATGGATGTTGAACGGCTCCTCAAAGATGTACACAGCGTCTGCGCCCACGGCGATGCCTGTAGTGGTTGCTAGGTAACCACAATATCCCCCCATGGTTTCCACGATGAAGACTCGCCGTTTGGTTCCTGACGCAGACTGCTTGATTTTATCACAACTCTGAGAACATCAGAAATAAACCGCAATCAGTCAACAGTCTTGAAAGCTGCGGTGTGGAACTGTTTCCAAGTTCACTTCTAACATCTCACCTCCATGGCGGCGTTCACTGCCGTGTCTGCACCCAAACTGAAGTCTGTGCCCGGGACGTTATTGCTGATTGTGGCAGGCATCACACACATGGCGATGCAGAGTTCATCATATCGGCCGCGAGCTTCAACCAGCTGCAGAACTCCTTCATACGCCTGCGTGAATTACAGGAGAAAATAACAGAACATCCCAAATTCTGTGTTGTGTTTAATGACGCTGATGGAAATGACATTTTTTACATTGTTCAAATACAATGAATCACTTCTTTGTCTTGGTGAGACTCATTTCAAAGTGAACATTTCATGTGTCCTAAACACACACAATTAAATCAGATTTTCACACTTTGATTGGAAATGACGGCCAATAAAAGTGATATTTATCTTAATTTGTCGGTGTTTTGTCTCATATCTCATCTCAATCGTGCTCTTCACTCACACTTCTGTCCTCTTGAGTAACAAGTGCACTAACATTTGATCAGGTTTATTAGGGATAACATTAATTGGTGAGCTGAAACGATGTCACAACTGTCATAATTTTTGACAAATTAGTAGAAATAATTTTCACACAATAAATAGTGAAATAAACAGAAACCATTTCAATATGTTTTAGATGATCAGTGTTTTAAACATGTAATAATTCATATTTTCTTAGTTTAATATTGAAAGTCGGGGTCTGGGACTAAAGCAGTCAAATCTAGACAAAAAAAACACATTTGAAAAGTGTCAAAAATAAATGAAACACCCACATACACAAACACACACAAACACATGCCTGCTGCATTACGCATGAATATAAGTGACCAATAAGCGGGCTGTGCTCATGACACGTGGTGCTGATGCATCGTGGGTGACCCGACTGAGTCCCGGCTCGTGAGGTTCTTTCCTGATCCCATTCCCACTCTCATTTCCTGTCACCTCTCTACTTTCCCTATCCCATTAAAGCCAAAAGCCCATAAAAATTATCTTGAAAATAAATAAGTTAACAATTCTGTAGATATTCAAGGTATTTTTACCTCAAATCCACCAATCACCAGCAGAGACTGAATGCCGTATTTTCCAATATTCGCCACAATGTTCTCCATACAGGAGTTGGGAAGAGTTCTGAAACGATTAGAAAACACAAATGAATAAATACATTCTAATCACAGCCAAAAACGAAAGAAGCGGGATGCAGAACGCAGCTTTGAACAGTTGAAGTTCTTTTAAATGGACACGTCGATCCTGCGCGAGATCCTGAAGACAACAACAACAACAACAACAACAACGACGCGGCACAACGGGTGGAAGATGTCCCTCTAGTGCAGTGCTTCTCGATTTATTTGGGTCACGCCCCTCCTTTGAAACAAGAAAACTATTTATGCCCCTAATAATAATCTAATCAAACATTATGGAAAAAATACTTTTTAAAGATTAACTGCACTTTCATCATTATGTCACGAACAAAGTTTTATAACTAAACACTCTCATTTAAACCGATCTGAATGAATGAAGTTTCGTCACAAGGCCAACACTATTCTGTTATTGTGTATACTTTCTGTGTTTCATAATAAAACATTTTTAATGTTTATATACTTTCACAATATCAAAAGAAAAAATGATAAATAAAAAGTGATACTGCTGCAGGACCTCCAGACATGAACACATGTTGTCAGCCACTGACTGTAACACAGTTACGCCTCCAGGGGGCGCTCGGAAATCCAAACTTCCGTTGTGAGTGTCTCACTTCTTTTATAAAGAAAAGGAGGGACGAGTCGAAATGAATTTTTGCAGTAATCAACATTATGACACAAATGCTGTTGATTGAGATTAACTCGTATTGAAACCAGAATATTCCTTTAAATATGTAAAAGTTTTATATCTCATTGAGAAATTTTTACACTGGATGCATATTTTTAATAAAAACTGATAATTGCAAGGATTTATACCCGTGAATGGAAATCTGCCTCAGCAGCATCTATAAAACTATTTTTAAAACCCTCATCCAGCAATAATAAATGACTGCGATTGGCCCATCCGGACCAGCGCTGAGAAAAGTAACAATCATCACATGACGGAGCCACCTACGCGCTGTTTCAGTAGTGGTTCGCACCTCTGGACAATAATATGCACCTGTGTAATGATACTGAAAATGTTTAGTAAACACTGTAATAATAATATGTGCCTTAATACCCATATAGTTAATCCTGTGCAGGAGCAATCTATGAAAGAACTCACCTAAAAATGACAATTTCTGCCATCATTACTCACACTTGTCGTTCAAAACCAGAACAAATTTTTTCATCAGTGAAACACAAGATTGAGGGATGAGAGGATCATGTTTGTGGAGGTCCAAGCACCATAAAAGCAACTTAAAGTCGTCATAACACTCATGCCTTATATTTCAATTCTTCTGAAGCCATTCGATAGTGTTGTGAAGAACAGACAGAAATGTAAGTGTTAATTCCCCTTTTTTCCCAATTGAAACTGGCGCGCAGGAGAACGTCTTTGTTTACATAAGTGCTGCGAGCGCACCGGACATCAGACGTTTGAGGCCACTGATCTAATGCATGTTTACTTGGGAAAACAACTGAAAAACAGTGTGAACGGCCCCTACACACATCGATTTTGCTACGTTCATGCCTCTCATCCACACTGGAGCGCCGTTGTCCACTGGTGAAAACGAAGACTTTGGAAAATGCGTTCTTTATCCGTATACTTCAACTGAAAAAGCATGTTATTGTGGATGTGACCTAACACTCCAAACCAGGTGTGATGTTTCTGATGTCATTTATCTGTCCAAACTGAAACTAAAAACACTGTTTGACATTATCACAGCCAATCAGATTAGATTGTTTTTGCTATACAGCTATGCAGAGTGAGATTTTGGACCAATGATGTCATCATGTGTGGGGCTAACCAGTGTAACGCAGTAGAAATAAAGACCAAGCGGCGGCTGGTTTGAACGAAAGAAAGAAAATCACAGAACTGACCGTTTGGTGCCCAGCAGTGACCCGCCCTGACCCGTCCATCCGGCCACATCATGCCAGTGCACCTCCATCAACTGCAGAAAAACAGTCGTGTCACTTCCTGTTCTCACTCATACGGCACAGGGCTCAAGCGTATGTCAGGTTTGTGTTTCTCACCGCTCCCTTGGCGAGCCCCTCAAACCCGTCATGAACGGTGTAAACTCTGTGACCCTGAGCGAGTCCCACCCTGACCGCTGACCTCACAGCGGCGTTCATCCCTGCGGCCGGAGCTCCAACGTTCAGAATCGCCATCGAGTGATTACTCTAAGGAGAAACCATAATAAACATCCTCAAAGTGCATTTCTATTTTTAACAACAACAAGACAACAATTTGACTTCTGTCCCAGGAGTTCTTTAAGAAACAGAAGTTGTAGTATTGAAACATAATAAAGACCTTTGATTGAGCAGGTTTCTGATGAGCTAGAAGCTTGTACGTGTTCCAGTTGTTCTCAAAACTCCTGCAACGACGGAAGAAATCATGAGCCATTACGGAGATTCATTCATGTGAACAAACAAACAGATGACGGAACAAAACTCACTTTCCTCGCAGCTGAATGGCCTCTTCAAATCTCTCCTCATTCATGGCTTTCTGCACCTCCTTCGTCTAAAAGCACAAAATAATGCAGAAAATAAAAGCTGTCTGTAGGTTCTGACTCTATCTGAAGCGGTCCTCTGCTCGTGCAGGGTCAGAGGTCAAAGATCAGGTGTGGGCTCACCATGTTCACACACTCCATGAGCGGCAGCCGCATGGCTTGATTCCCCGACAGGCCGATGACACACGCTGGAGTCTCTGGAGTGGCTTCTAACAGCGCCACCACGGCCTCCACACCCATCTTACTGCTCTACAGACAGACAGACAGATGGATTTGTTCAAAGGAATTTTATATAGTATGTCTGGCTGCTATTGCACCATAATGTCCCACATGATATAGTGTGTCTATTGATCTATCCATCTATCTCTGGACATTTTTCACATATCCGTGCGCAAGTGGAATCATAGTTGTGTAAACTTGAATGGCGGTGAAGGGGAGAGCACAACAAATGTCATGTTTGCTCACCCGTTTGCTCCAACAGCAAAAGAATATATCAACGATTAAGGAAGATAAAATATAGAGCGCTTTGATAACAGCAGTAAGAAGAGAGAAACAGGCTAAATCCTCAGCCTCTCCCTCAGCAGCGGGGTAGAAGCCTCATCGCATCTGTAGTAACTCCATTTTAAAAACTCACTCCAAGGTAATGTAATACAAAGTTCAATGTTATAAATTTATATTTATTCTATCTATCTATCTGTCTATCTAAATATCTGTCTGTCTGTCTGTCTCATTGTCTATCTATCGGTCTGTCTGTCTATCTATCTATCTGTCTGTCTGTCTCATTGTCTATCTATCTATCTGTCTCATTGTCTATCTATCTATCTATCTATCTATCTATCTATCTGTCTGTCTGTCTGTCTCATTGTCTATCTATCTATCTATCTATCTATCTGTCTGTCTGTCTCATTGTCTATCTATCTATCTATCTATCTGTCTCATTGTCTATCTATCTATCTGTCTGTCTGTCTGTCTGTCTCATTGTCTATCTATCTATCTGTCTGTCTCTCTGTCTATCTATCTATCTATCTATCTCTGTCTCATTGTCTATCTGTCTATCTATCTATCTGTCTGTCTGTCTGTCTCATTGTCTATCTATCTATCTATCTGTCTGTCTGTCTGTCTCATTGTCTATCTATCTGTCTATCTATCTATCTATCTGTCTCATTGTCTATCTGTCTATCTATCTATCTATCTATCTGTCTGTCTCATTGTCTATCTATCTATCTATCTGTCTGTCTGTCTGTCTGTCTCATTGTCTATCTATCTATCTATCTATCTATCTATCTATCTATCTGTCTCATTGTCTATCTATCTATCTATCTATCTGTCTGTCTGTCTCATTGTCTATCTATCTATCTATCTATCTATCTATCTGTCTGTCTCATTGTCTATCTATCTATCTGTCTGTCTGTCTGTCTGTCTCATTGTCTATTGATCTATCCATCTATCTCTGGACATTTTTCACATATCCGTGCGCAAGTGGAATCATAGTTGTGTAAACTTGAATGGCGGTGAAGGGGAGAGCACAACAAATGTCGTGTTTGCTCACCCGTTTGCTCCAACAGCAAAAGAATATATCAACGATTAAGGAAGATAAAATATAGAGCGCTTTGATAACAGCAGTAAGAAGAGAGAAACAGGCTAAATCCTCAGCCTCTCCCTCAGCAGCGGGGTAGAAGCCTCATCGCATCTGTAGTAACTCCATTTTAAAAACTCACTCCAAGGTAATGTAATACAAAGTTCAATGTTATAAATTTATATTTATTCTATCTATCTATCTGTCTATCTAAATATCTGTCTGTCTGTCTGTCTCATTGTCTATCTATCGGTCTGTCTGTCTGTCTCATTGTCTATCTATCTATCTGTCTCATTGTCTATCTATCTATCTATCTATCTATCTATCTATCTATCTGTCTGTCTGTCTGTCTCATTGTCTATCTATCTATCTATCTATCTATCTATCTATCTATCTGTCTGTCTCATTGTCTATCTATCTATCTGTCTGTCTGTCTGTCTGTCTCATTGTCTATCTATCTATCTGTCTATCTATCTATCTATCTGTCTCATTGTCTATCTGTCTATCTATCTATCTGTCTATCTGTCTGTCTCATTGTCTATCTATCTATCTGTCTGTCTGTCTGTCTCATTGTCTATCTATCTGTCTATCTATCTATCTATCTGTCTCATTGTCTATCTGTCTATCTATCTATCTATCTGTCTGTCTGTCTGTCTCATTGTCTATCTATCTATCTATCTATCTGTCTGTCTGTCTGTCTCATTGTCTATCTATCTATCTGTCTGTCTGTCTCATTGTCTATCTATCTATCTATCTGTCTGTCTGTCTGTCTGTCTGTCTGTCTCATTGTCTGTCTGTCTATCTATCTATCTATCTATCTATCTATCTATCTATCTATCTCATTGTCTATCTGTCTATCTATCTATCTATCTATCTGTCTCATTGTCTATCTATCTATCTATCTATCTATCTATCTATCTATCTATCTATCTATCTGTCTCATTGTCTATCTATCCATCCATTATCTATCTATCTATCTGTCTCATTGTCTATCTATCCATCCATTATCTATCTATCTGTCTGTTGGTCAGTTTCATTTGTCTATCTATCTATCTATCTATCTATCTATCTGTCTGTCTCTATCTATCTGTCTCATTGTCTATCTATCTATCTATCGGTCTGTCTGTCTCATTGTCTATCTATCTATCTGTCTGTCTCATTGTCTATCTATCTATCTGTCTGTCTGTCTGTCTCATTGTCTATCTATCTGTCTGTCTGTCTGTCTCATTGTCTATCTATCTATCTATCTGTCTCATTGTCTATCTATCTGTCTGTCTGTCTCATTGTCTATCTATCTATCTATCTGTCTGTCTGTCTCATTGTCTATCTATCTATCTATCTATCTGTCTGTCTGTCTCATTGTCTATCTATCTATCTATCTATCTATCTGTCTGTCTGTCTCATTGTCTATCTATCTATCTATCTATCTATCTATCTATCTATCTGTCTGTCTGTCTGTCTCATTGTCTATCTATCTATCTATCTATCTATCTGTCTCATTGTCTATCTATCCATCCATTGTCTATCTATCTATCTATCTGTCTGTCTGATTGTCTATCTATCTATCTGTCTGTCTGTCTCATTGTCTATCTATCTATCTATCTGTCTATCTATCTGTCTCATTGTCTATCTATCTATCTATCTGTCTCATTGTCTGTCTATCCATCCATTGTCTATCTATCTATCTATCTGTCTGTCTGTCTCATTGTCTATCTATCTGTCTGTCTGTCTCATTGTCTATCTATCTATCTATCTGTCTGTCTGTCTCATTGTCTATCTATCTATCTATCTGTCTGTCTGTCTCATTGTCTATCTATCTATCTATCTATCTATCTATCTATCTATCTGTCGGTCTGTCTCATTGTCTATCTATCTATCTGTCTGTCTGTCTCATTGTCTATCTATCTGTCTGTCTCATTGTATATCTATCTATCTGTCTGTCTATCTATCTATCTGTCGGTCTGTCTGTCTCATTGTCTATCTATCTATCTATCTATCTATCTATCTATCTGTCGGTCTCTATCTATCTGTCTCATTGTCTATCTATCTATCTATCGGTCTGTCTGTCTCATTGTCTATCTATCTATCTGTCTGTCTCATTGTCTATCTATCTATCTGTCTGTCTGTCTGTCTCATTGTCTATCTATCTGTCTGTCTGTCTGTCTCATTGTCTATCTATCTATCTATCTGTCTCATTGTCTATCTATCTGTCTGTCTGTCTCATTGTCTATCTATCTATCTATCTGTCTGTCTGTCTCATTGTCTATCTATCTATCTATCTGTCTGTCTGTCTCATTGTCTATCTATCTATCTATCTATCTATCTATCTGTCTGTCTGTCTCATTGTCTATCTATCTATCTATCTATCTATCTATCTATCTATCTGTCTGTCTGTCTGTCTCATTGTCTATCTATCTATCTATCTATCTGTCTCATTGTCTATCTATCCATCCATTGTCTATCTATCTATCTATCTGTCTGTCTGATTGTCTATCTATCTATCTGTCTGTCTGTCTCATTGTCTATCTATCTATCTATCTGTCTATCTATCTGTCTCATTGTCTATCTATCTATCTATCTGTCTCATTGTCTGTCTATCCATCCATTGTCTATCTATCTATCTATCTGTCTGTCTGTCTCATTGTATATCTATCTGTCTGTCTGTCTCATTGTCTATCTATCTATCTATCTGTCTGTCTGTCTCATTGTCTATCTATCTATCTATCTGTCTGTCTGTCTCATTGTCTATCTATCTATCTATCTATCTATCTATCTATCTATCTATCTGTCGGTCTGTCTCATTGTCTATCTATCTATCTGTCTGTCTGTCTCATTGTCTATCTATCTGTCTGTCTCATTGTATATCTATCTATCTGTCTGTCTATCTATCTATCTGTCGGTCTGTCTGTCTCATTGTCTATCTATCTATCTATCTATCTATCTGTCGGTCTGTCTCATTGTCTATCTATCTATCTGTCTGTCTGTCTCATTGTCTATCTGTCTGTCTGTCTCATTGTCTATCTATCTGTCTGTCTCATTGTATATCTATCTATCTGTCTCATTGTCTATCCATCTCTCTATCTAGCTATCTGTCTGTCTCATTGTCTATCTATCTATCTATCTATCTATCTATCTATCTATCTATCTATCTATCTATCTATCTGTCGGTCTGTCTCATTGTCTATCTATCTATCTATCTATCTGTCGGTCTGTCTCATTGTCTATCTATCTATCTATCTGTCGGTCTGTCTCATTGTCTATCTATCTATCTATCTATCTATCTATCTATCTATCTGTCGGTCTGTCTCATTGTCTATCTATCTATCTATCTATCTATCGGTCTGTCTCATTGTCTATCTATCTATCTGTCTGTCTGTCTGTCTCATTGTCTATCTGTCTGTCTCATTGTCTATCTGTCTCATTGTCTATCTGTCTGTCTCATTGTCTATCTATCTATCCATCCATTATCTATCTATCTGCCTGTCTGTCTCATTGTCTATCTATCGGTCTGTCTGTCTCATTGTCTATCTATCTATCTGTCTGTCTGTCTCATTGTCTATCTATCTATCTGTCTGTCTGTCTGTCCGTCTGTCTGTCTCATTGTCTATCTCATTGTCTGTCTATCTATCTATCTGTCTGTCTGTCTGATGGTCAATCTCATTGTCTATCTATATATCTGTCTGTCTGATGGTCTATCTGTCTGTCTGTCAATCTATCTAACTGTCTATCTGTCTATCTTTCTATGTCTGTCTGATGGTCATTCTAATTGTCTGTCTGTCTGTCTGTCTATGATCAAACAAATAAACATGTAAACGGTACATTGAGACAGAAATACACAAAATATGAAATCACTTTTAAACAAAAGCAAGAATACAGTAAGTAACATTGTTTCAAAGAGTAAAACATAAACACCTCATCTTGTTCCATCCAATCACACATTCTCAAACTGATCCCTCAGTTCTGAATAATCTCTACAGACTGTTTCAGGAACATCATCAGCTTCAGCTGAAGCTAATCTGTATCATCATTTACAGACTCACCAGAACTCTATCAAATGCAGACGGAGTTCCTCCCCTCTGAACGTGACCGAGAACAGTGACACGTGTGTCGTAACCCAACCTCTGAACCACAAGCTGAAGAGACAGACAGGTGAACAACGACAATGAAAAAGGCACATGACAGAACAGTCGTCAGATAGACTGATGCTGCTATAGACAGATATTTCAAGCTGTCTCACATCTTTAACATAGTTTGATGAGATCAGCTGGCCGCGTTTGTCGATGGCTCCTTCTGCGATGATCACGATGTTCAGACGATTTCCTTTACTGCGACTCTGTCAGATCAAACACACCAGTGATCAGCTGATATATACAATTATGTAATTTCATTTAATGATGACAATTGACTTGCACATAAAATTGTATTGAATAATTTACAGAACCATCAAGTCTCGTCTCACCTCTCCCAGTCGAGCACACATGTGATCCTCCCAACCGTCCTCTGGTGGAGCTTCTGGGATGAAGAGCCAATCAGCGCCGGACGCCAGAGCAGACACCACCGCAAGATACCTGCAGAACCCGAGAACAGAACCAGCACCACATCAGACCCGATCAGACAGACTGAGAATGTAAATGAGTCCAGCAAACAGGACGTACCCGCAGTGGCGTCCCATCACCTCCAGCACAAACGTTCTCTGATGACTGAAAACAACACACATTCATTGGAGTCACACACGTTTCTCATGTCACACATGCATTTGCCAATAGCAACTGTTACTCATGTTTGGCACTTCGAGTGATAACTCTAGGTGGTTAGTGTGTGTTTAAACCTTTGTGCAGTGGTCATGATGGCATCAATAACTTCCATGATTCGATGCAGAGCAGAATCAGCGCCGATCGTCATGTCAGTCCCACAGAAATCATTATCGATGGAGCCCACGAGACCCACTATGTTCAGGTGAGTGTGCTGTTGTGCCAGAGTATCTGTGATTCGCCCTAAAACACAAAATACAACTAAAAATCAACCTGTTTCTCTGCTATTAAAATCTCATTTCCCAGACGAGTGACTATCAATATAAAGTCTGCTCCACATTACATAACTTCTGACATGTAAAACAACCAAGTGATGTTTAGAGACAAGTCGATCTAAAATAAGACAAAACTCAGAGAATACAGAAGAATGACTTGCTACAAAGCCTCTCAAAAAAGTAAAAGTAAAAGTAAAACATCTGGATGAGTTGTGGTACTGATGAGTGAAAGGTGTCTCGACAATAATGTCAAAATGCTAAAAATATGAACGGTCTTAAAGGGTTTATGAAATGCTTTTTGTTTTATTAATGATGTTCCCTGAGTTCCAGTCCAGCCCCTCAAATACAGCCATATCTGAAACCCAGTCAGAAGAGAATGAACAAACTTTAAAAGCTAAATTTCACAGTTTACAAATAACAAACATTAAACAAATTGCATCTGAATATATTAAACCGTTCAGTCAAGTACATCAAATAGTCATGACATAAAAAATATTCATGAATGAACGTTTATTCACGTTTTTGCGTCCAAGTGTTTTTAACTGCACCATTCTTCAGTAACAGTTTCTATGCAAAGCTTGAATCGTATTATGAGTGGTTCAAAAGTCCACGCACATACATAGTCATCGCACGATGAACAGTCAAACACACACAGGCGCAGATCGCTGGACACATATCCAAACGATCAAAGACATCCAGCTAGTTTTTTTGACAAAAAATGTTCTTTGTGGAACAGTCGTTTGATCTCATTTAACGTAACATGAGATCACATGACACTTTAATGATGTTGCTTCTCAAGTAAATGTTTCTTGTTTTAAGGATTTTTAGATATTTTAAATGGAAAACAAGAGAAAAACACTTTTAACTAGAGGATTTATTGCAGTGAATTTTTTTACTGAATTAAACTTTAAGTATGTTTCTCCTTTAATTCAGTGAATGTCATTTAGAGGTGTTTTTAAAAGATGATTTTATCCTCTTTATTGTTAGTAAGCACTTTTAATACAACCTTTTAAGTCGAGACACAAGCTGAATAATCGATTAAGAGCTGATGATTAATCGTTGCAGTAAATCGCAGAATAATCTTTAGATGAATCGATTATCAATATAATCGTTAGTTGCAGCCCTACTCTCATTACAGTCCTTGAGCAAATGTTTCTACTTTAAGTAGAAATAAATAATAGTACTTTTACTTGTGTTGATTAAAAATGAAGTATTCAACTTCACTACAGTTATTTTTCACCACAATTACAAAGTACAAAAAATACATAATATTTCTGAATTTTTGGGAAGAAAGTTATAAGCGCTAAATCTGTTTATAAACTAAAATGTCCCGTGCGTGGTATGACAGAAGTATACCCACCCCGGTAATAAGTTTGTTTTTAGTTATTTGATGCTATAAAAACGCTGCTGTGACATCATGATTGACAGCTGTGATTGACAGGTTCTCTGAGCGAAGTAGTCACTGAAGCACCAACGGACTTTTTTCGGGATCTTCGGAGGACTGAGGAGATTGGAGCTTTAAATGTAATATCTAAATTTCTATAATTAATTATTTCACACCATCATAAGTCAAAAGTGCAGGGGCGTGTCCTTGTGATTGATTCAGCGAGAGTGAGGGCGGGGCCTTGATTTCACGGCTTTACTTCCTGCTCACTACTGCGCAGGTCTGGTCCCGAAATCGCAACTGCGCAGACTCAAGTCCCAAGATGCCAGCGCCATATCGGGACACTGGCGGCTTCAGTTCTCACCAATGGAAAAGAGTGAAGGGGTGTCGGCCATCTTTTTTACAGTCTATGATCTGAACTTGTTTCACACACACGCTCTCGCTCACAGATACACGCGAATGGATGAGTTAGGGGCCGTTCACACCAATCGTGTTTTTGCCTGTGTCTGGGTGCTCTGTTTTTCCATTGTTTTCCTGTGTAAACACGCTGGATGAACGTCCATTCCTGCTGCACCTCGTCTCGCTGTTTCTTCAGCGTCTCATGGAGGACCGGCACATTTTTAGACACTGTGTCAAGTTAATTAAAAAACAGTGTGACAGTTACAATGTTTAACATTATTCCAGATTGTTCTGCACCAAGTTTCAGCGCTTGATAAACACAGATGTTGTTTTCCTTCTGCTCTCGTGTGCTGAGGGGCCGCCGTGCCTTTGGTGTTTATTGTTACAATACAAATGTTGCCGAAGATGCGCACATAAAATACATCTTAGGCAAGAGTACATTAAGTCATGTTTGTTCAACAGCCAGACCTTATGTTGGAATTTATGGCCAGACCTGAAATTATCATTCAATATACAGTATTGCACAGTATTAAAGCTGCTTTTTAAGTAACATGTTACTTGTGATGAAAGTGTTTGCCAAGATAAATACGGACAAATAGAACACAAGTTAAATCGGTACCGTCTCTTTAAGACTACCGGCATCAGCCAGTGAGCGCATGTTAACGAGAAAAGATGCCATTCTTTAAACTGGTCGATTTTTGTTGTTTCAATCAACAACTGACTGTAAACTGCTGAACTTCATCAATATACTACACAATCATTACTGAGTGATATATGAACATTTCCCAGCCAGTGCACAATCACTGATATTTTTTGTCACGTAGTGTGAAATTTGGTCACATATGTGAGTGATTTCCTATCATTATTGAAGAGCGCTGTGCATAGAGTAAAAGTTCAATCTTGGGATTTAAGAATCAATATCGAGGTTGTTTATTTTAAGAACGATTCATCAGAAAATCTATATTTTAGCCAGTCGTATCTGCAACATGCATCAACCTAGTTTTAAAAGCTAATTTGACATAAAAAAAAAAAAAACATAAGCAACCTTTAAGTGACATCTTGTTTTTCTTTTTATTTAAATGTAATTAATTAAACACATATTGAGGGCAGCGGAGGAAATGTTTGTTCCCACATTTAAAGTTGAGACAGCGGACGGTCTTGGCGTGCAAACAGAAGCACTACTGATGCAGCTGTACTGAAACAAGCGGAGTGTTATTAAAGCAAACAACAGAGAGAGACACACGGCAGCGATCTCTCGCTTTAGTCTTTCAAAGCTGAAATCTATAATAAAATAATTTCTGCACCAGTACTGTTAGCAATCACATCTTACCTTGTGTCACCAGCTGTGCCAGCAGGTCGCTCCACTCGCTGCGGAAGATGTTTGCTCCCGTCAGACTGCCATCTCCTCCACAAACGCACAGATTCGTAATGCCTCGCTGGACCAGGTGAAATGCCGCCGCTAGACGCCCCTCTCGTGTGGTGAAGGCCTTACAGCGGGCACTGCCAATGATTGTGCCACCCTGACATCAATGACATTTCATTAAATGGAGAAATGTTATAACCCATGGGCTTTGTTCAGAACAACACACTTTAATATTACTCGTACTATAATGTCACAATGGCTTAATCGTCTTTATGGAATTTCCTGGGAGTCACGTGACGCCATGTGAGGAGCGGACGTGTGATCGGTGAGCTCTGCACACTTTGCTAGTTTTAATCATATTTATGCCATAAACCGGTGAGATTTGATACACCCTAATTCTTAACTGTTTGAAGAAGACAATATGTCAAAGAATTAAAAATCCTCGAGCACTGGAGATATTATAGACACTTACATGCTCAAGATGATTCCCCTCAGCGGCAGGCCGAAAGCCCCGGACTTCATTCAGAAATCCAGCATGAATTGATGTTTAATTGAAACTTAATACATCGATCGATCACTTCCATGGAGACTAAATTCTCAGAGTTGGTTACAAGATTGCCGGACGTCGAGAGACGGATCGATTATCTGGAGTCATCAGAGAGGGAATTAGCTGCTAATCCGCTAGCAACCAAGACTTGGAATGCATTTGGAAAAAGTTGGAAGACCTTGAGAATCGTAATCGGCAAAACAACGTCCGAACAACATAGAAGGTCGAGATATGGTGAAATTCCTAGACGGCTCTTCCCGAATCTACTCAACATAACAGGCCATAAGCTGGAAATCGAGCAAGCTCACAGAGTCCCGGCTCGGAGATCCACAGAGGGAGAGAGAGGCCCCGATCAGTTCTGGCCAAATGTCTGAGATCATCCGATAAGGATCTGGTGTTACGAGAGGCGAGGAGTAAAGGAAGGCTTTCTTGGAAGAATCACAGCATTTTCTTTTTCCCAGACTTTGTGAATTCAACAAGAGAGAAACGAGATCGATTCAAGGAATGCAAGAATCTCTTACATCAGCGGAAGGTCGCTTTTGCACTGATGTTCCCGGCCAAACTGGGAATAGATGCCAAGAATGACCTCAAAATGTTTACATGACCACAGCAAGCGATGTCCTTCATAGAGACAATGGGATGAGTAAGACATTGTGTGATACTCACGTTGCAGCCGAGTGGACCCGACTCACTGAATATTCACTTGGCAGTCCGAGGAAAATGGACGCCTTTTTTGTTTCTTTTTGTGCTGGTTCTGCTGGAGTTTGTTTTGTGAAGTAGCAATCTTTCGGGACAGTTTGTGGATGAATCTGCATGTTCCTTGTGCTTATACCTCCTGTTGGATGGAGTTTGTTTTGTGGAGTATTTTTGCAGGACATTTGAAGGATTAAGTCATCTGCTGCACTTATGAAACAGCCGGCTCACTGAACATTCATTTGACTGTCTGAGGAATCTGAACATCTTTTGTTTATGTGCTTGTTCCACTTGTTGACAGTTTGTGAATGAATCTGCATGTTCTTGTGCTTATACCTCCTGTTGGCTGGAGTTTGTCACTTAACACTGAAAAGGCATTTGATATGGAAGAATGGGATTATCTTTTTAAGATTTTAGAAATATACGGGTTTGGGAATACTTTTATTGGAAGGATTAGGTTAGTTTATTGACACCCTGTAGCGGCGGCACAAACAAATTGATTAATTTCAGATTATTTTACTCCGGATAGGGGCACCGGCAGGGTTGCCCTCTTTCCCCATTATTGTTCTGTCTTGTCCTGGAACCATCAGCAGCCACAATAAGAAAGGAGGATGATTTTCCAGGGGTGATGGTGGGATGTGTGGCGCATTAACTTCAGCTTCACGCAGATGATATTTTATTATTCGTCTCTGACCCCATTAGACCTTTGCCTTGCCTCCACAGAATTATTAATTCCTTTTCCAAGTCCTCAGGATGCAGAGTCAATTGGTCTAAATCCGACGCTTTGGCTCTGACAGTGTTGTGTCCAGTAAGTGTTTAATTTGGACATTTATTTAAATGTTGCCTCCAGCATATGGCTGAACCCTAAATGACATATTAATAAGTCCCCTTTCTGCTGGTCAGGGTGGATTGTGAGGGGGGTTACTACTGTCCTGTATGAGAGTGTTGAGATCTTTTGAGAATGTGTTCAAACGTTTTAGGATTCTCAGATCTCAGTTCTTTACAGCTGCACCACCTGCTCTGTACTGTTTTTGGGAGTAGCATACACCCTCCTAAAGCAGCAGATACTCTGGAGGGGTGATTACTGGTTTTGGAAAAGGTCACGAGGCATCAGTGTGTTACTCCCTGATAATTCAGAGTCTGGGGGCGGAGCTTCAACTTCTCTCAAGAGATTATTGGAGAAAGATCTAGACTTGTATTAGAGGAGGGAATGTGAACTAGGACTCTAAAATACATCAACTAGGACTCTAAAATACATCAAGTCTGCATCTAGAGATGAAAGATTTTACATCGATACTATTGGACCTCCCCTAGATTGTATAGATTGGTCTTAAAGCCACACCCACCTGCTGGCAATGCCAATCAGAAGACGGGGACACAACACATGTTTTTTGGGGATGAGTAAAGATCCAAGAATTTTGGTTGGGGTTCAGAACTTTATGTTTGAGGTATTGAACATTTTCAATGATCAGGGGTGGGGGGGGTTGACCAGAATACAATCTTAACAGGTTCCGTGAGGTTTTTAAAGACATTTTTATACTGAATTGGACTAAATATGCAAACTATTTATTACTGAGATAACAAATGGACATCACTTACTGAATTAATCCATGAGGTCTTTAGGCAACACTGAAGCACACTATTCTGGAAATGTTCATTAGTACGTAATGTTTTCACTTTACTTTAAGTAGTACACTGTATAATGTAACTGGTGTAATGACCAATGAGACTGTACATGATAACAGTGCTGTAATCTCACAGATGTAATCTCCTCTCTAAACACAGATGCTTTCATTTCAATCCTGTTTCCTGCTACTGTCAGTTTAAATGTGCACAAAGACACAGCAAAGAATGTTAGACAAAGATCTCCATGTTTCCTGCTCAAACAGCGGAAACTGACTGTGCACACGTGATATCATTGAGAAGTCAGCGTTACAATTAAACTTGATCTAATTTAATTTCTTAACATTTTTGAACAATGAATTTCAAATGGCATTTCCAGTCATTTAAGGGGATTCATTTGATGGGGGTTCATAAGACATTTAATCCATGTCTTCAGAAGTTATATGATGTGGGTGAGAAACAGATCAATATACAAGTCTTTTTTTCCTCTAGAAATGTTCCGCTCTCCCCATAAGGTGGCGATATGCACAAAGAATGCTAATCATTATAAACAAAAGAGGAAATTAATCTGAAGTAAATCAAACAGGTTGCAAATGCCGCTTTATGTGGACTTTAAATCACACCGTCTTGACAGCTCAGTAAATACATGCGACATAAACATTTATAAACTCTCGTACTCACAAGCTGAATGATGTTGGTGACACTCTGCCAGTTGGCGAGTTTGATGTGGTCAACTCCATCTACCAAGCCTTGATAACCCTGTAAAAACATCAAGCAGTGCTTCAGGATCACAGAACACATCTGTGACTCCGGTGCAATTGGAGCATTTCTTACCTCATATATAAGGTAAACTTTGGCGCCCACATAGATACCCATACGTGTTACAGCACGAACGGCAGCATTCATACCTGTAGGAAATAACACAAATCATTGTGTTATCAATATGTTCTATGCTAATGACCGGTGTAAGATAACCAGGTTACAATGCATCTAAAAGTGAGATTATCTCTATTTTTGTTTGATGCAACAATTACAGGCCCACTGTCTGTAGATGCAAAGCAAAATGCATTAACTGCTCATGCATGTTTTTCTCTGGCATTTCCATATGTACATTCATTTGGAAAGAACAGCCTGTGCAAAGAAATAAAAATACAAAATGCATAACTGGATCACATGAAACATGCATGGACACTTTACAGGGGTCATGACACAGACTGCTGCTGAGCTGATCAAATACATTGCATAACACTCACTGTGTGCAATACTCGTGCTCTATATATTTATTCTCCCGTGAAATACAATCAAACCCAGAAAATGCACACGAAGCTATAACTCTTTCTTGCATAAATCTGGATAAGTAACACATGAAACTTTGCAGTAAATCATTAAAAGCATTGTTGCATAGAGTGTCAGTGAGTTTGAATGGCAGTGAATGCCTCAAAAACAGGTAGTGAGAGACACATGGACTGTGCTCAATACATACAGGGATCACTGCAGCATTTTTAGGGAGTCATAGGCACGTTCCCATGATGCCTAAAAATACAGCTGATTTCAAACGCGTTAGTAATGACAATGGTGCACGCGCCTATACTGCCCAAAATTAGGCATACCACAGCAACAGTCAGATTTTCTTGTAGAGTGAGACTTGTCTATATTTGGTCGGGTACTATATTTTTTAATACATGTTAATTTTACCTTGAGCATCTCCTCCGCTCGTGAGAACAGCAATGGCTTTCCCCGCGCCGCTCATCCGCAGCTTCTCAAAGTCTACATGCATGATGAAATATCACAGATATGAACATTCAAAAGCGGTAAATACAGGCTTTTCCTTCGCGCTGACTCCTGTGAAAGCTTCCTTCACATTCACTGCACGTAGCAAACACAACTCACGGAATTGTCTCGGCGGCGCGCACACGTACTCGCTTCCTGAGCCGCCTCCTGTTTGTTCTGCGCGTTCATGTGAAGAATAGAATCGTTGACAGTAATACAGAAGTGCCTCGGGCAAGACATTTGTTGTTGTTTTTAAACAATGCGGAACAAAAAAAATACATTTTCTACTTTATTATAACCAGAATAATGAACCCCTGAGCACTGTTTTAGATTCACACGTATTTGCCAGAAAGCAATAAACATGTCATTTATATACGTATGGAATTTGATGCTATTTCGATATTATTTCTCATTCACACAATTCATTTGGATATGCAAATAAGCACATTTATGTTAATTTCACTAGAGTAAAAGAAATACAGTTCTGTAAGTTGAAACGTTAAGAAGATATGAGAAAGTGTGATGTATTGGGGCAGATTGATGCCAGCTGGTGCAAAACAACAGCAGTAACATGACTTCATGAAATCCTGTCATGACAATAATAACCAGTAGATGGCTGCAGAGATCCACTAATACAGGGGTCGGGAACCTATGACTCAAGTGGCTCTTTGTTAAAAAAAGTGGCTCACCGGGTGTCTCACGATTCACCAACACATGATCTTTTAAACATTTCTAGAGTTAATTTTCCTGCAAAAAATGTGGGTGTGATTGCAAAGCTTGAAGTCAATGACACTGTTTTGATTTCCTTTCTCCCAAATTTGTCATACAGCCGACTCCTGGTGAACAAGGTGTGAAATTAACAGCTGCCAAATGCAGATTCGTGCAGTGCCGGGTCATTGTGCTGATGTACCAGTCACTGTGAAGGGCGAGACTTCTCTGATTGATATATGACATCAAAGTAGACACAAAGATGTGTGTTTGAAGAAGCATGTGTGATTATATTTTGAAGACCAGATGAAAGAAAAGCCGCAGGTGCGCGTCTGATTTTAGTGAGCTACGCTGCACGATTGCAATGAAAGCGCTTCTCCAAAACACGCATATTCAAAGAGTTCTGGGACTCGTTTCCCAATAACTTTTGATCTTAGCTGTTAAGAGCATTTTCTACGAGCGATTTTATGAATGTTTGTTGTTTTTTATCTGCGCCCAGGGTGTGTAATAGCACACAAAATTCGACGAGGCTCAATCCATTTCGCAAGCTCCTCGTCCAAATGTATTTCAAATACGAGTAATTTTGCTCATCTACCCGCAACAGATGTGTGACCTTTAAGACGTCTCGGCGTGACACATGACAATAAATGCTGTTAGTCACAAAGACGTGCTTGAATAAACACACTTTAGGAAGCAGACAAACAGGTTAATCTGAACATCTGCTAGCTGCCTTGAAGAGTTTTTGGGGTAAACCTGACCTGCTAAATACAGATGGACTCCATCCCTCCAGGGAAAGTGCCACTCTCCTCTCTAGTAATTTGGCTCATAGTCTTAATAATAAGAGTATTTGACTAACTGGGGCCCAGGTCAGAAAGCAGACAAACTGGTTAATCCGAACGTCTGCTAGCTGCCTTGAGACGTCACTCAAGTCACATAAACTACAACACATAGAGACTGTATCACCTAGATATCTCATAGAGATTGTGTCTTTTCCCGAACTACCAACCACAAAACCCTCACTAAATAATTTTGAAACAATTTTATTAAGGTCAAACTTGAACAAAACAAACAAATTAAAAATAGGGCTACTAAACAATAGATCTCTTTCTACCAAAGCACTAATTGTCAATGAAATGATTACAGATCATAGATTGGATGCGCTCTGTTTGACTGAAACCTGCTTAAACCGGATGAATATATTAGTTTAAATGAATCTACTCCCCCAGGTTATTGTTATAAACATGAGCCTCGTCTGAAGGGTCGAGGAGGAGGTGTTGCTACAATTTACAGTGAAGTTTTTGGTGTTACTCAGAGGACAGGATATAAATGTAAGTCTTTTGAACAAATGATGCTAACGTGACACCAGATATAAATAAAAAATCTGTCGATCTATTGTCCTTGCTACAGTGTATAGATCACCCGGGCCTTATTCTGATTTCCTTGGTGAATTTGCTATTTTTCTATCAGATCTTGTAGTTACTGTAGATAGAGCTTTAATTGTTGGTGACTTTAACATTCACATAGATAATGAAAATGATACATTGAGATTAGCATTTATCGATATTCTCAACTCTCTTGGAGTCAGACAAAATGTAACAGGACCAACTCATCGCCATAATCATACGCTAGATTTAATTCTGTCATATGGAGTAGATGTTGATAATGTAGAAATTCTGCAGCAGAGCGATGACATCTCGGATCATTACCTCGTCTCTCATCAGCTAATGTTACTCAATCTACACCATGCTATCGTTCAGATATATTAAAGAAATAAGCCCTGCACCATGGTACAATGATCACACAATGAGCGCAAGTGGAAGAATACATAATTAGAGATATTTTGCGGTGCATGGAAGGATAGTGTCTGTAGATACAGACAGGTATTAAAAGCTGCCAGGTCAGCATATTTTAGTAAACTCATAGACAATAACCACAACAATCCTAGATGTTTATTCAGTATATTCAGTACTGTGGCTAAATTGGTTAGGAATAAAGCCTCAACAGAAACAGATATTATGTCACAGCACAAGAGTAATTACTTCATGAATTGCTTTACTGATAAAATGTAATAATCAGAAATAAAATAGGAATTATGCAATCATCTGTCACAGCACCTCAGAAAACAGTGTCTAATAATTTTCCTCACATGCAACTTCAATCCTTCTCTGACATAGGTCATGAAGAGCTAACAAAACTTATCAAAACATAAAAAGCCACAACATTTACATTTCTGCATTTGGCAGACGCTTTTATCCAAAGTGACTTACAGAGCACTTATTACAGGGACAATCCCCCCCGGAGCAACCTGGAGTTAAGTGTCTTACTCAAGGACACAATGGTGGTGACTGTGGGGGTCAAACCAGTGACCTTCTGATTACCAATGTATTATACAGAGCACTTATTACAGGGACAATCCCCCCGGAGCAACCTGGAGTTAAGTGTCTTACTCAAGGACACAATGGTGGTGACTGTGGGGGTCAAACCAGTGACCTTCTGATTACCAATGTATTATACAGAGCACTTATTACAGGGACAATCCCCCGGAGCAACCTGGAGTTAAGTGTCTTATTCAAGGACACAATGGTGGTGACTGTGGGGGTCAAACCAGTGACCTTCTGATTACCAATGTATTATACAGAGCACTTATTACAGGGACAATCCCCCCGGAGCAACCTGGAGTTAAGTGTCTTACTCAAGGACACAATGGTGGTGACTGTGGGGGTCAAACCAGCAACCTTCTGATTACCAATGTATTATACAGAGCACTTATTACAGAAACAATCCCCCCGGAGCAACCTGGAGTTAAGTGTCTTACTCAAGGACACAATGGTGGTGACTGTGGGGGTCAAACCAGTGACCTTCTGATTACCAATGTATTATACAGAGCACTTATTACAGGGACAATCCCCCCGGAGCAACCTGGAGTTAAGTGCCTTACTCAAGGACACAATGGTGGTGACTGTGGGGGTCAAACCAGTGACCTTCTGCTACCAATGTATTATACAGAGCACTTATTACAGGGACAATCCCCCCGGAGCAACCTGGAGTTAAGTGTCTTACTCAAGGACACAATGGTGGTGACTGTGGGGATCGAACCAGCAACCTTCTGATTACCAGTGATGTGCTTTAGTCCACTACGGCACCACAACATTCATGTTAAATCCTATACCAACTAAGCTCTTAAAAGAGGTATCCCCTGTTATGTCGAAAATACTAGACAAGGTAGTGTCCTCCCAACTATGTTCATTACAGAGAAATAGTATATATGAACAATTTCAGTCAGGATTTAGGCCTCATCACATTACAGAGACTGCACTTATCAGAGTTACACATGACTCTTATCATCTGATCGCGGCTGCATTTCTCTTCTAGTGCTTTTAGATCTTAGTGCTGCATTCGACACGATAGATCACGACATTCTCTTGAATAGGCTGGAGAATTATGTTGCCATTAGTGGAGTTGCATTAGCTTAGTTTAGGTCATATTTAGCAGACCGCTACCACTTTGTATATGTAAACCAGGAGTTGTAAAACCAAACAAAAGTAAAGTATGGAGTGCCACAGGGATCAGTTTTAGGGCCTCTGCTTTTCTCCATGTATATGCTTCCCCTGGGAGATATTATCAGGAATCGTGGAATAAGTTTCCACTGCTATGCTGACGATACACAACTTTATATTTCTTCAAAACCTGATGAGATTTCACAATTCTCAAAATTGGACTCTCCAAAGATCAGATGGCCAGAAATTTCCTTCTTCTCAATTCTGTTAGAACAGAGGAACGAATTATTGGACCAAAAACCTCTAAAAATAATCCACTACAATATAATTTGTCTCTGATGGATGTACTGTTACATCATCTTCTTCAGTGAATAATTAGGTGTTATATTTGATACCAATCTGTCCTTTGAAAATCAAATTACCAATGTTTGTAGCACAGTATTCTTCCACCTCAGAAATATTGCTAAATTACGGCACATGCTCTCTGTTGCTGATGCTGATAAACTAATTCATGCGTTCATGACCTCAAGACTAGATTATTGTGATGCATTACTGGGAGGATGTCCAGCAAGATCAATAAATAAACTTCAATTGGTTCAAAATGCAGCAGCCAGAGTGCTGACGAGAACCAAGAGATATGATCATATTAGCCCCATTTTATCATCGTTACATTGTTACCTGTTAAATTCTGTATTAATTTTAATATTCTGTTAACTACGTACAAAGTTTGAATGGTCTCCGCAGTACTTAAGTGATCTTCTACCACACTATATTCCATCACGTTTATTACGATCACACAATTCTGGCTTGTTAATAGTTCCTAGAATATCAAAATCCACTAAAGGAGGAAGATCCTTTTCCTATTTGGCTCCTAAACTATGGAATATTCTCCCAAACACTGTTCGAGATGCAGACACACTCTCTCAGTTTAAGTCTAGACTAAAGACTCCTCTATTTAGCCAGACATACACCTCATTTATCCTCCAACCCACAATTAGGCTGCTTTAGTTGGGTCTGCCGGAACCAGAAACGTATATTATTTAATTTGTTTCCCTGTCTCAACCTCGGGACTCCTATCCTGAGGTCACCAGAACCGGACAGATCCAGCTCCATTCCTGCTCCATGTTGGACTCCACTGCTACATGTCGCAGAATGATGATGACTAAATGCAGCCGGTGCCAAACATCACTTCAGTCTATTATGACGGACTTCAGAGGATTAACTGATGCCAACTCCAACCATAAGACATGGGACACTTCATATGCCATTGTCTGAACCTTGGATTTAGGATGGACCACACCGAACCTCACCAAAATTACCGGCCTGGTTGAACTGCGATGCACCTCACTGATCTCTGCCTGCATCACCTCGGTCTATTGATGGACCCTCCAGGCTCCGCCCTCAGCATCTCCACCAATCCCCTTACAGAAGCAGACTCCGAGAACGACCCTCTTAATTACAGCATGGAGGAAAGAAAGTAAAGAACATTTTCTCTGGTATGTGTCTCATTCAATTATTCCAACCATGCAAGTTGATAAGTTGGTAAGTTGTGTTGAACTTTGATATTCAGTCAAATTGGTGCTCAGTTGGGAATGAAGCTGTTGCCCAGAGACAAATTCCTGTCGCTGACGTCACCACGAGAGGCTGGAGACACGAATAACAGAAAGGTAAAAACTGAAACTTTGTATGTCTGTCTGTCTATCTATATATGTGTCTGTCTGTCTATCTCTCTATCTGTCTGTCTGTATGAGGGCGTGGCCGGGCCGGGCCGGGCCGTGAGGATGCACGCCCGGGGATGAATTGTCCTAATCAACAGGTAGGGGGATAGAGACGAGCTGGAGGTGCCAGTTTGAGAGAGAGAATGAGACACGCGGGCACTGTCTGTGTCTATCTATCTGTCTGTCTATCTATATATGTGTCTGTCTATCTCTCTGTCTGTCTATCTATCTATCTCGATTTGAAGAAAGCAATCCAGCTACGGGTTGGCCGCAGCCCGAAACAGCACCGCCAGTGTTTCCGCACACTGATGCTGAGCGAGGTCGGCCACCATTTGCCTTCGCACAACAGCTCTGCGACACCTGCCAGTGGTGGTCCTGGCTGAGGAGGAGGGCAACGCCAACAACGTGATCAACATTGTGGTGCTGGAGCAGTTTGTCTCCCAGCTGTCCATCTCCAGTTGGCTGAAGACATATCCAGGGGACAGTAAGCCATTTTCTTTCTCTCTTCCTCTTTCTCCTTTCCCTCCCCCTCCACTTATCCTGTCACTGTTCCCCAGAAATGGGGAATTCCTTCCCCAAAACCAGTCCCTCGGTCCCGTGGGCTGTTCATCCCGCTGGCTTCCCCTAACCCTCTCCGCTCTCCCCCACAGGCTGGTGAATCCGCTGTCTGCTGGAGCTGCGGGGTTCTTTGCATTTCCAGGTCCGATGCCCCACGATGATTGTGGAGACGTTGGTCCGGGTCCCCAACATGCCACAGGCTGCCCCCGATCAAGCAATACCGGATACCTGTGAGTATAAAGAGTATCAAGCCTTGGTGGTTTCAGGTTGTAAATCAAACCGCCATTCTCCAAAGCTTGATTCAATACGACGCTCTGGACACAAGCCAGCTGGTGAAGGTAAAGTGTGTGCACGGGGATATTCATGATTACCCGTTAGTGACGGTCATCGTTCAATTTCGGGGACAAAAGCATAGTGTTGAGGCAGCAGTAGTCCCCAGTTAGTTTAGTTTTAATTATATATGGTCATTATATTTTCTTTTTTGTTTATTGTGTGTGTGTGTGTGTGTGTTCTTATTTGTGACCACAGGGGTGTTCGTTGGGGATCAGGGTGGGGCTGGTGATTGGGGAGGGGTAATAGTGGGGGTTAAATGTTCAATGTTGATTCAATGTTTATATGTTGTGTTTTTTCTTTATTATATGTCCATGAATCAATAAAAAATGTTTATTGAAAAAAACTTTGCAACCATTTAATCAAGGAAGTTTTTGGAAATGTATCATGCATCTTTGTTTCAAGTGCACACACATCCTTAATATACTGACTGGAAAAATCAACAAAAATGACCACCATCAGCCAAACTTTGGCAGATGATAATTTGTGTTGTGAATGGACAATATTTATGATATTTGGCATCCACTTAAAGGTTGCCAAAATTAGGCTGTCTACCAAATTTAGTGAGAATTGGCCACAAGGCATTGCTCAAATAATAAGAATTCACAGTATGGGGTAGAATTAAAATTTGTGTTTCCTCTTAATCCCTGAGTGCCCCCAAATCACATGGTTATGAAAAATATTTAGGCCATTTGTCTGATTCAAGGGCGTAGCCAGAAAATTACTTTTGGGTGGGCCTCAATAAAAATGGAAGGGACAAATTTATTTTGAGAAAGTTTCCCGAATAACAGAAAGTCAGCACATTCAAACAGTTCTTTCACACTTTCAGAAATCAGAATTTATGCTTTTTTAAAACTATTTTATTAATATATATAAAGACAAAGAATAATCTGTAATATTCTGGGTTGGTCCTGGGTATAATTTAGGTGCTTGGACCTAATGCAATAACATTTTTGAACACATTTGCTTTAAATCACACACGTCCCACACACGTTCTTTACTTACTGTATTGTATATTGTGTATTCTATATTGTGTGTATTGTTTACTGTACATATAATTATTGTGTTGTGTAAGTATGTGTACATTTGATATGTAAATTGTGTTGTGTAAATATGTTGTTTATTGTAATTGGTATATGTCTCGTCACTGTCATGACTGCTATGTTGCTCGGAACTGCACACAAGAATTTCACCAACTGTTGCACTTGTGTACATGGTAGTGTGACAATAAAGTGATTTGATTTGATGACTAAGACACTAAAAAAGTTGTCCGGCAGTTAACTCGAGAACATTTGAAACAATGAGTGAGAACAGGCCTCCAGTTTACATGATGAACTTCTCAACAAGTCTGTTTTCAAAGCAATAGATGAATAAAAGACATTACCAGATTTCGGAAGCAACTTTGCAATGATATTGAAATACACTCAGCATGTTCCCAGTATGATCAGTATGTGTCAGCAGTGCGCATGTCAGGGCCCTTCTTCCACTTTAGTCACACTGTTAAGGGAACTTATAATTGTTGTTTCATATAATGTCATCTATACAATGAAAACATGCCATTTAATATCCAATGCTCCATCAGTTTGTGTTATTCAACCCCATCTCTATTCACTGGCATTCAAATATCGCGAGAGTAGATGATTGTTTGGTCTTCTGAATGAGGGAGCGCCTCTTCATTCTCGCGAGACTACGACCTGTATCCTTTCCCTCAGCTTGTGATTCTCGCGAGAGTGGTAGCGGAAGATGTCAGATGGCTCTTGCTCGTAGGGTGTGTGTGAGTGTGTGTTTGTTCGTTTGTTTACTGTACAGCGCGTCGCATTCCCGCCCGTGTCCATTAAATCACCGGAGCGTGTTCATGTTTTGCGGACTGCTGTGTGTGTGAATATGACAGGAGAGAAGATCCGCTCGGTGCGCCGAGAGCGCAAGGCGGGTCTGGATCTACTGGAGCCGGACGAAGAGGCGGCGGACACCGGGCCTATCAAAGCTAACAAGAGCAGCAAGATCAACCACAAGATCACGCGGTCCAGTTCACAGCAGAACCAGAAGCACATCGACCCGGAGAGTGTGTATCCCGTACATGAGTGTGTGTTCAGAGGAGACGTGCGGAGACTGTCATCGCTCATCCGAACTCAGAACATCACGCAGAAAGACGTGCACGGTGAGACGAACTAGAACATAATGATTCAAACACATATTGAAGCAAAACAACAGTTATCTAAAACATTAATCAGCAAGAACCATAGTGTTCCAGAACCACAGTAATCTTGAACTATAATGATTTAAAATCATACTGATCCAGATCAGTTTTGATCCAGAACAACAGTAATCTAGAACTGTAATTATGAAGAGCCATGGCGATCTGTTTTGATTTAGAACCGTACCAATCCAGAACCACATTCCTGTAAATCATAATGATCTTTGAACCATAGTCATCTAGAATCTTAATTATCAGTACCATAGTGACCTATAGCAGTAATGATCCAGAACCTTACTGGACCAAAACAACAGTTATCAATTACATTAATAATCAAGAACCACAGTAATAATGATTCAGAAACATACTGATCCAAAACAACAGTTATTAATTACACTAATAATCAAGAACCACAGTAATCTAGAACCAGAATGATTCAGAAATATACTGAACCAAATCAACAGTTATCAATTACATTAATAATCAAGAACCACAGTAATCTAGAACCAGAATGATTCAGAAATATACTGAACCAAATCAACAGTTATCAATTACATTAATAATCAAGAACCACAGTAATCTAGAACCAGAATGATTCAGAAATATACTGAACCAAATCAACAGTTATCAATTACATTAATAATCAAGAACCACAGTAATCTAGAACCAGAATGATTCAGAAATATACTGAACCAAATCAACAGTTATCAATTACATTAATAATCAAGAACCACAGTAATCTAGAACCAGAATGATTCAGAAATATACTGAACCAAATCAACAGTTATCAATTACATTAATAATCAAGAACCACAGTAATCTAGAACCAGAATGATTCAGAAATATACTGAACCAAAACAACAGTTATCAGTTACATTAATAATCAAGAACCACAGTAATCTAGAACCAGAATGATTCAGAAATATACTGAACCAAATCAACAGTTATCAATTACATTAATAATCAAGAACCACAGTAATCTAGAACCAGAATGATTCAGAAATATACTGAACCAAAACAACAGTTATCAGTTACATTAATAATCAAGAACCACAGTAATCTAGAACCAGAATGATTCAGAAATATACTGAACCAAAACAACAGTATCTATAACATTAATCATCAAGAACCACAGTAATCTAGAACCAGAATGATTCAGAAATATACTGAACCAAATCAACAGTTATCAATTACATTAATAATCAAGAACCACAGTAATCTAGAACCAGAATGATTCAGAAATATACTGAACCAAATCAACAGTTATCAATTACATTAATAATCAAGAACCACAGTAATCTAGAACCAGAATGATTCAGAAATATACTGAACCAAATCAACAGTTATCAATTACATTAATAATCAAGAACCACAGTAATCTAGAACCAGAATGATTCAGAAATATACTGAACCAAATCAACAGTTATCAATTACATTAATAATCAAGAACCACAGTAATCTAGAACCAGAATGATTCAGAAATATACTGAACCAAAACAACAGTTATCAGTTACATTAATAATCAAGAACCACAGTAATCTAGAACCAGAATGATTCAGAAATATACTGAACCAAAACAACAGTTATCAATTACATTAATAATCAAGCAAAACAACAATCTAGAACCAGAATGATTCAGAAATATACTGAACTAAAACAACAGTTATCAATTACATTAATAATCAAGAACCACAGTAATCTAGAACCAGAATGATTCAGAAATATACTGAACCAAAACAACAGTTATCAATTACATTAATAATCAAGCAAAACAACAATCTAGAACCAGAATGATTCAGAAATATACTGAACCAAAACAACAGTTATCAATTACATTAATAATCAAGAACCACAGTAATCTAGAACCAGAATGATTCAGAAATATACTGAACCAAAACAACAGTTATCAATTACATTAATAATCAAGAACCACAGTAATCTAGAACCAGAATGATTCAGAAATATACTGAACCAAAACAACAGTTATCAATTACATTAATAATCAAGAACCACAGTAATCTAGAACCAGAATGATTCAGAAATATACTGAACCAAAACAACAGTTATCAATTACATTAATAATCAAGAACCACAGTAATCTAGAACCAGAATGATTCAGAAATATACTGAACCAAAACAACAGTATCTATAACATTAATCATCAAGAACCACAGTAATCTAGAACCAGAATGATTCAGAAATATACTGAACCAAAACAACAGTATTTATAACATTAATCATCAAGAACCATATTGATCCGAACCAAATTAATCTAGAACAATAATGATTCAGAAACATACTGATCCAGAACCATTTTGATCCAAAACAACAGTACTCTAGAACCACACTGAAACAGAAAAACATTGATATAGAACCTTAATTATGAAGAACCATAGTGATCTGTTTTTATGTAGAACTGTACTGATCCAGAACCTCATTGAAATGGAATCATAATGATCCTGAACCATTGTGATCTGGAATCATAGAGATCTAGAACCTTAATTGTCAGTACCGTAGTGCTGTAGAGCCATACTGATCCGAAGTCACCATAATCTAGAACTTTAATGATTTGAGATTATATTGATTTACAACCATAATGGTCTCGAGCTAATCTATAATTATTCAGAACCATAGTGATCTAGAACCTTTGTGATGCAGATATAATGTTAGTAATTTAGGACCATAGTGATTAATGATTTAGAAATATAGTGATCTAGGATCATAAAAACTAGAACAAGAGTGATTCAGAACCATATTGATCTAGAACCTGCTGTGTATGCAGTAGCATGTGCTGCTGGAGTTTCTGGTGTTGTGAAAGCTTGTTGTCTTTGGCTCATCATTATTGTAGTGACTTGTGTGATTATTCTCTGTTTCAGGTAACACACCCCTTCATCTGGCGATTATGATGGGTCATAAAGGTGAGTCATCATGTTTGATTGGGTTTCCCAGTATGCAGTATTGCAAAACTGATGGTCCTGTGATACACATAACCTTTGTTACCTGATGCACATTACTGTAAAATCGTTTTTGAGGGCATGTAATCCCATGATGCATGATGTTGAAATTCTTTATAAGGTAAATAATCATATTAAAAGTAAACACGTCAGATATCAGATGACTGATGAACATTTATGTCATGCATCAAACAGCCTGTTTACCAATCACACTTATCACGTCTGGAGTTGGCATCAGGGCAGAACAAGTAACTTACGCTAGAGAGAGAGGTGTTGGCTCTCGTTCAGCCATGATCCCACATTGGCACTAATTCACAGCGGATCCTTCCTCTTTTCAAATATGAACTGTGAGCTACGTTGTGATTGGTCAAGATGGAGCTCGATTACATACAGGCTTGATTGCTCTTTCTGAGTACCCCGGATGTCTTCGTCAGATTTATCTGAATTTGTTATTTAATATGAATTGGTGCCACATACATTTGAATTTCAAGTTTGATGTAATTTAAGTCAAAACTGCAAATTCACTTTCAATTAAATATGTCAAATTCACGTCCCAATGGCACATATTTCATTCCATAGGATCGGCCATTAAAGCACTTATCTGAGCCCTGTTGGCACGTTAGGGGCTGTTCACTGTTTGTTTTTTTGCATCATTCTGTTTGTTTAAATTGTTTTTCTAAATGGACGTCGCTGACATTGTTGCGACACGTTTTTCTGTTTTTTAGTGTCTTGCGCATGAGTGCAGTGTTTTTTAAGATGCTTTGTCAGTGTAAAAGTACTTGTGAAAACATGTCTCCATACACCTGCTTTAACACAATCAGTCTGAACAGCCCCTTAGTGTCTTTCTGCACTGACTCAAAGATCTTGTGCTTACATTTCAAAATAAAGAAGCAGTTTTGCTGGGGATAAGCAGAAATGTGTTGAATGAAATGTTCTGAGCATACCTGAAAGACCTACCGCGTTGCTAAAATGTGCATTACACAAAACAGCACTGTGTCCCAGAATGCAATGTGCTGAACTTGACCTTTCAGTGTGATGAATGAACTGGAAGTATCAGCTGCTATTTTACACCTCTTTCTTGACTCATTGTTTGATCAGATTGCCAGAAGTGAAGACATTTTAAACAAACATTGCACTTAAAAAAACAACAATAACTGTATGCCATGTTATTGGCAGAATACAGTATATACTGCGCAGTATGCCGTGCGGTACTTCAAACATCGCCTGAATCTGTTCTGGACCTAAACATCCACCCTCCTTGTGAGGAGCTTGCGTGAGTTTCTCTAGAGACGAGCAGATATGAACACCAAATTAAAGCCGTTCCTTTGCGACCGCAGCAGAGATGTTAAATTAAGCTGCTGGGCTCTTTTCCATGTTTAAATCTGGATCTCAGCGTCACTTTAATGGCACGGTTCCCTTTGTGTCGCTCATGCAGGGGGCAGGACGTCAACGTCAGTGTTCTGCAAGTGTTTTTTGTGACTGTAAAAAGTATTTGTGCACTTTTTTCACACCTATTATATAAAATATAATATTGTCCAATGAAATGACAGACTCTTTTTTTCTAATATCAGTAAAATCTGATTTTACAGCATGATTGGAAATGAAGGGTAATATAAAGTGATATTTCCCTTGATATGTCGGTGTTTTGTGTCATATTTCACATCTCAATCGTGCTCTTCACTCACACTTCTGTCCAGTAACTTTTGAATAAACTTTATTATGGGGCAAACATTTTGGTGTGCTGGAAATCAAGGCCTGTGAGACAGTGAGCCAGTCGTAATATTTTATATATTGAAACAATTTTTATAAAAATGTATTTTCATAGTTTAATATTGAATGTCTGGGATGAGGCTAAAACAGTGAAATCTATTCATAAAAGACATTTGAAAAGTACCAGACATAAACGACAAAGGCCTGGTGAAATTTTCCATTCAGTTTTAATGAGTCCGTTATATAACTGAAATCTGTTTGTTTTAATAATTAAAACTCTTAAAACCCCTGGGACATGAAAGTGCCTGAAGAAACACTCATATATGCCCTCACTCATCAGCTAGTTGACGTGATCCTAAACTGAAACACATTTTTCGTGACACGTTGCTGATGTGAGGCGGCTGATTTGAAATGGAATATTGAACAGCATCAAACTGTAACAGTGTTGATATTTCAATGTTTCTCTCTTTAGAATGTGCTCATCTCCTGCTGGCCCATAATGCACCAGTGAAGGTGAAGAATGCTCAGGGATGGAGTCCGCTCGCCGAGGCCATCAGTTACGGAGACAGACAGATGAGTGAGTCACGTGTGTGTGTGTGTGTGTGTGTGTGTGTGTGTGTGTGTGTGTGTGTGTGTGTGTCTAAACAGATCTTAAACTGAGTTTACCGGCCCATAATTGCTGAAATAACAGGGTGTAATCGCCACAATTAATGCAGTGTAATGAAGAACTTGACAAAATCACAAGCTCCAATCTGATTGGCTGACTGTTTGTAATGTCCAGGAGTCGGTGCGCACAGGTTTCTATCAGTCCAGCAGAAAACACAGTTCCCAGAGTGCCGCAATGAGCACTTCTGAAGAACTAGTCACCGGGTTTGACGTTCATCACATTAATGAATTTAGAGTTCAGTTTTAGGAACTTTGTTGTATCCTGACCCTGAACTTCATTTCAAAAACCGAATTTTGGTTGGTCGTTTTACATGTCAATCATTCAGTCTCTTCCTGTCTAAGTGGGCCAGAGTTTATGTCGAAATGTCAAAAGTCTGTCTTGTGAGACTAGTTTAAGATGGACAGTGCTTTGTTGTGATATAAAATCACCTGGGATGGGCGATACCACTTATTTACTTTTCAGTCCGATACCAAGTACTATCAATGCCAATATCAATGATGCCAATACTGATACCTTTATTTTTTATTGTTTTCAATTTCAACGAATATATTGGTTACTTAAAATAAAAAAAGTCTCCCAATTTGGAATGCCCAATTCCCACTACTTAGTATTTCCTCATGGTGGTGCGGTTATTCACCTCAATCCAGGTGGCGGAGGACGAGTCTCAGTTGGCTCCGCTTCTGAGACGTCAATCCGCGCATCTGATCACGTGACTCGTTGTGCATGACACCGCGGAGACTCACAGCATGTGGAGACTCATGCTACTCTCCACCATCCACACACAACTCACCACACGCCCCATTGAGAGAACCACTAATCACCACCACGAGGAGGTTACCCCATGTGACTCTACCCTCCCTAGCAACCGGCCAATTTGGTTGCTTAGGAGACCTGACTGGAGTCACTCAGCATGCCCTGGATTCAAACTCACGACTCCAGGTGTGATAGTCAGCGTCAATACTCCCTGAGATACACAGACCCTCAAATTGGGTGCTTTTGTAGCTATTTATTATTACCATTGTTTAGTAATTAAATATTATATTTTATTGTAACATTTAAGAGCAAATTACAGAACATGATCAATGTTTTGCCATTTAATTTACAGGAAATAAACTTACTATAGTTAGAGTACTATAAATAAACAAATGTCACATAAACACATTCATAAATGTACATTATATTAATCATGTGTATTATCTCTCTTTGTCATTACATGTCTTTCAGCATTTTATGTATTGAAGGGATAGTTCACAGAAAAAATATAATTCTCACATCATTTACTCACCCTCATGCGTTTCAAACTCGTTTGTAGTGTTGTCAAATGTTACGGTACTTCGGCACAAGTCAGTACTAAAATAATAAAGATGTAATGAGAGCAGCGTTATACCGAGCATCGACTTAACTGTCTGTCTAACACACGGCAGCTTCCAAACCTTCACGCTTATTTGAACTACTTTTACTCTGAAATCACAATTAATCCAGTTAAAATCGTGACATGTCCTAGTGTGATTATTAATCTGCGAATGGCTGCAATCTTAGTATGCATTGGAGCTGTGTGCTTTAAAGTGAATGTGTGAATGTGACCGTTCATACACTGGAAACTCCACAGACATTGAGAATCATTTGCTCAGTATTATATGTGAACTATATATTTATATAATTAAATCACTGCATTTGCGCTTTTACGATCACACTGATTCATGTAGTGAACCGTTTATCCGTCAGAGGAAGTGAAGCTTCCGTCATAATAAAAGCACAAATTAAAATAAAAGCAAGTTGCCTGAAATTGAAGAAATTGCAACAGAAATATATTGCAACTGTACAGTAAAATGTAATATTTACTGTAGTAATATTAATAATAATCATGAAATATATAATAATAATAAAAAATAAGCAATATATCCCAAGCAAGAGTGCTGCTGTACTGAATAAAAGTTAGTTAAAAATGCAATGGTATGTTGAAAAGTAATTGTTCTATTTGTTCCTTGCTAAAAGTTTTTAGGATTAATTTGATTAGGCACCATTTTGATGATTCTAGAAAAAAACTTTAAATAAAGAAAAAAATATTTGTGAAAAAATAAAACCGATTTCTGCAGGTCCTGCTTAAAAACACTTAAGCAATGCATCCTTAATTGAGAAACATTTCTTTTAATGTATTATGCACATTAAATGTAACTTTAAATAGGCTAAAGGTGTGTTCAATAGCACAATACCATATTAGCACATTTTATGCTGTGGTATTGAAATTGGTATCGAGAACCGTGAAATTTCACTGACAACACTACTCGTATGACTTTCTTCTGTGGAACAAATGAGACGGGTGTTTTTTTCCACGCAATGCACGTCAATGGGGTCCAAAACTTTCAATCTCAGAAAAGCACAAATAGGCATCATAAAAGTAATCGAAACTAGGACTCCAGTTGTTTAATCCATGTCGTGTATGGCGCGCTGTGCATGCATCAAGCGTGAAGAAGTGAATCGATCTTTAACTTGTGATGGCACTCTGGACACTGCAGATATCAACATTTATAATGAAAAAAGACTTCTATTTGTGGTCTGTTTCTCACCCAAAACTGATTGTATCGCTTCACAAGACCACTGGAGTCGAATGGATTACCTTACATGTGCTTTTTGGAGCTTGAAAGTTTGGACCCCATAGACTTGCATTGTATGGACAAAAGCACCTCATACATACTCCAAAATATCTTGGTTTGTGTTCAGTTGAGCAGAAGAAATAAATCCTAATCCTACACAGCGATTTGCTAATACAGTTCTTTTCCACTTTGAGTCATATAATAGGCATTCATGTTCATGGTAAATGAATAATTAAATCACTAGTTTAAAATAAAACTTTCAAATTGATGTTTTATGTGCGTATTTCAGGTTTCGTATCAGAAGTATTGATACTTTAGGATCCATCCATCCCATCCCTGAACATGACTGATCTCAGATCAGCTGATGTACTCCGTTACTGTTTCTCTGTTTTAATGAGCTTTTAACAACTGGAGGAGCGAAATTAAAACGCCTCTGCTTTGTGTGCCGATGGAAAGGGCTTCATTAGGAGCACTTCCTCTGTGTTTGTGTGTGTGTGTGTGTGCGTGTGTGTGTGTGTGTGTGTGTGCGTAATCAGGCCACGAGTCGTCCTCTCTCAGATCGTCCATTAAGGACAGTTAACACACTAAAATAAAGTGTCTCTCTTTCATTGTTGATTCATAATGGCTGTGTGATGTGGTTCTGTGTTCATCACTCTGGATTACATCACACGGTCAGTGGTAATTCTCTACTGGAAATCTTGTTTAGTGTGGAGTATTAATCTGTGTTAAACAGCTGATGGTATTGTAGTGAAGATTGATGCTGTTGTTCTGTAATGTGACTGAGAAATGACTGGTTAGTTGTGCTGCTTGTGTTCAATTCCTGATGCTCAGAGATCCTTATTCATTTACATTCATGTTACAGATGTAAACTTGGTGGTGTAGCTGTTAGAAATGCAAACCAGCACCACGGATACGACACGTCAAATACTGACATACTGTTTTATTGTGTGAAACAGTCAGAATGATAATGTCTGTTAGGAATATATGTATAATAGTTATTAGCTCTTTATATTTCAAACCCTAGTGAAGTGCCTTGTGGTCACTGCCTACATAAATACTTTGCATTATGAAAGAAATCTAGATAAACATTTGATGGTAAGTTTTAGGGATGTCCAGATCCGATCACGTGATCGGAAATCGGGCCCGATCACGTGGTTTCAGACTCGATCGGAATCGGACGTTACCTCCCGATCAGGACTCGGATATATATGTATATATATTCTCATAATTTTTTAACACATCTATAGTTATGCGGTGGCAGAGTTAGACCCTTTTGACTCCACACAGAAACAGCAACGCGCGGCATGACATCATTTTGTTTCAGAGACGCTATTGGTTAAATACAGGTGAAGTAGAATACGGAAGCAGCTTGAAGCGGAAAGCGCGAGTATGTCTGCGGTCTGGAGATATTATGAAGTTCAAAATAAAACACCCCTAAGAAAAGCGACCCACTTCATACTGGAAAGAACATGCTAATCAGTTTCCCTCTGTGGGTGCTGTTGCAACCCAGTATCTCAGTGCCCCCTGCAGCTCTGTGGACAGTGAAAGATTTTTAGTGCGGTTGCAAACGTCCTTGATGAGAACAGAAACAGGCTCAAACCTGACAATATAGAGATGTTAGTTTTCATTAAGAAAAACACATTTCCTTCTGTGAAACGTACTACTGTGATGACAGTAAGAGTTAGGAGTTCCTGAAAGCACATTACTGGTTTGCAAACACTGTGGCACTTTTATTTTTTAATTTGTTTACATGCCTGCCAGGTATTTTAAGTTGAGGTGCTATTTGTTTTTATGTTAGACTTTTTTTTATATTTACTGTTGCACTAAAGTCCAAAAGTGAAGAATTTATGTTATTTATTACTTGATTGTTCAAGCTACCTCACAGAAGTGCTCCGTTTGTTAACAGAGTTGTTGAATGTTAAAATAAGGTGAATTCAATAAAAAATAAGGAGCATCCTGGATCGCTCTTCTTTATTCTTTTTTTTATGTATTATAGAATTATCGGATCGGGACTCGGTATCGGTAGATACTCAAAATCAAATGACTCTGACTCGGACTCGAGGGCAAAAAAACCTGATCGGGACATCCCTAGTAAGTTTAATATGTAGATCAGATGGACAAGTTGTGACCGGTGTTTTCTTCAGTTTGATTTGAATGACACCCTTTACTGACATCAATGAGTGTCCGACTATAATCTCTTTTGTTTATTATTTTCTCCCCAATTTGGAATGCCCAAATCCTCTACCCTCCCTAGCAACCGGGCTTATTTGGTTGCTTAGTAGGCCTGACTGGAGACACTCAGCACACCCTGGATTTGAACTCGTGACTCCAGGGGTGATAGTCAGCGTCAATACTCTCTGAGATACACAGACCCATCCGACTATTATTCTTACATTTCGATGTAAGCCTGGCAACTTTATTTTGGATGATTGTGATGACTGAGTTCAGTCCTGCTGTAGGTCTTGGCCAAAACAAGGTATATAAGAAGCAACAATATTTTTTTAAATCTAGAGAACTCACTACGTTTTGGAACAGAGGTAATATTGTTCTTTGAAGATGATTATGAATGAGTGTAAGTGGGTGTGCAGATATTTCTGAGATGACCTACAGGAAGTATTTCCAGGGTTTTTCCTGCATAGAGAATTATGAGGTGGGCGTCTCCGTCATATTTCATGCCGACTGCGACGTAACTCAGGCAGTCACGTGCACAGATAGACCCCAAGTGGTGCTCAAGCACCCGCCCTCTTTCCCTAGATATTGCCCTTTTTGCAAGTCATTTCTTATTTCATCATTTATATTTTAGTTTTAATTAAAATTTTGCCTTTAGCATAAATTCTGAGTGTGTGCCTGACTTATGCATTTAAGTTGTAATTCTGCGAGACCACACGAGCCCCTGCCCCTATTTGACATTCTTTGTCACAGCCTCCACACAACATCGACGTCTACCTGACCAGCCATCATTTGTGACCGACAGGTAAGGGTCATGTTTGCCCTAAACTTCAACACTGTTTGGCACTGCTGCAATATTAAAACACTATAAATAAATCTCCATGGAGCCAGCAGAACAGAGGCAATAGCCCTCCATTAAGCTTAACAAGCAAGCTAATCAGGCGTTGGCTCCAGATAGCATCGTGCAGGGTTGGAAATCCCCCAAAAATCAATATTTGAATTGCTCCTCTTTGAGATTTTTTTACATTGATAACATAACATAGTCAATCCTCTGTGGTCACCGGAGGCGCCGGCGCGATCACCTGACCTTTCCCCTGATAACAGCTTAACTGAACCGAAGAACTACTTACATTTGTAAATGCCACAATAAACCAGAAATATAATTACATAGAATAAGTAATAAGATCCAGCACTGTTTCTGTTGTGCGCATGGTAAAACAAGACCTGTCAATCTAAGCCATCAGTCCAACCCGAGCTGTAAAACAGTGGCTGTTATCGGTGTGATCACTGGATGTGCTGCAGATAAACGCTTCTCTTCATCCACAGATCTGATCTGATCATTTGTTAAACTCAAACCCCAAGCCAATAGATTTGAGCAGAACTGTAGCAGTGCATGTGTCTGTATTAGTCAGTGATCCGTACAGCCCACTGGTCCCAGTTCAGCACTGATGGGTCAGTCAGTAATGAGTTAAACTCATGAAGTCTCTTTATGTTAGTATTCGCTGTTAGTGTTGTGCTGTACAACGGTGAATCAGTGTCACATGGTTTCTAGTGTCAGTACTTTAGAGCTCGCGGGGCCAGTCAAGACGTGACGGTGCTGTTAGCGTGGGCATTCACGAGATGAGTGTGATTGTCTGGAAAAATATCAAGGTTACTGCAGTAAAACACAAAAACAGGTATAATGTTCATTATTGGTAGTAAGCAGTGTTGGTGAAGCTGCAAGCTACTAATTTCAAACTGTTCTGAGACCAGTGCAGACAGACAGCACACTGGAGGTTAAGTAATGCACTAAATAGGGAGCAAGGGAGCATCCTATAGCTCTCCTATAACTGTTCTGAGACCAGTGCAGACAGACAGCACACTGGAGGTTAAGTAATGCACTAAATAGGGAGCAAGGGAGTATCCTATAGCTCTCCTGTAACTGTTCTGAGACCAGTGCAGACAGACAGCACACTGGAGGTTAAGGAATGCACTAAATAGGGAGCAAGGGAGCATCCTATATCTCTCCTATAACTGTTCTGAGACCAGTGCGGACAGACAGCACACTGGAGGTTAAGTAATGCACTAAATAGGGAGCAAGGGAGCATCCTATAACTCTCCTATAACTGTTCTGAGTCCAGTGCAGACAGACAGCACACTGGAGGTTAAGTCATTCACTAAATAGGGAGCAAGGGAGCATCCTATATCTCTCCTATAACTGTTCTGAGACCAGTGCGGACAGACAGCACACTGGAGGTTAAGTCATGCACTAAATAGGGAGCAAGGGAGCATCCTATATCTCTCCTATAACTGTTCTGAGACCAGTGCGGACAGACAGCACACTGGAGGTTAAGTCATGCACTAAATAGGGAGCAAGGGAGCATCCTATATCTCTCCTATAACTGTTCTGAGTCCAGTGCAGACAGACAGCACACTGGAGGTTAAGTAATGCACTAAATAGGGAGCAAGGGAGCATCCTATATCTCTCCTATAACTGTTCTGAGACCAGTGCGGACAGACAGCACACTGGAGGTTAAGTCATGCACTAAATAGGGAGCAAGGGATCATCCTATAGCTCTCTATAACTGTTCTGAGACCAGTGCAGATAGACAGCACACTGGAGGTTAAGTCATGCACTACATAGGGAGCAAGGGAGCATCCTATAGCTCTCCTATAACTGTTCTGAGATCAGTGCAGACAGACAGCACACTGGAGGTTAAGTCATGCACTAAATAGGGAGCAAGGGATCATCCTATATCTCTCTATAACTGTTCTGAGACCAGTGCAGACAGACAGCACACTGGAGGTTAAGTCATGCACTACATAGGGAGCAAGGGAGCATCCTATAGCTCTCCTATAACTGTTCTGAGACCAGTGCAGACAGACAGCACACTGGAGGTTAAGTCATGCACTAAATAGGGAGCAAGGGATCATCCTATAGCTCTCTATAACTGTTCTGAGACCAGTGCAGACAGACAGCACACTGGAGGTTAAGTCATGCACTAAATAGGGAGCAAGGGAGCATCCTATATCTCTCCTATAACTGTTCTGAGACCAGTGCAGACAGACAGCACACTGGAGGTTAAGTCATGCACTAAATAGGGAGCAAGGGAGCATCCTATATCTCTCCTATAACTGTTCTGAGACCAGTGCAGACAGACAGCACACTGGAGATTATTTCATGCACTAAATAGGGAGTAAGGGTGCATCCTATAGCTCTCCTATAACTGTTCTGAGACCAGTGCAGACAAACAGCACACTGGAGGTTAAGTAATGCACTAAATAGGGAGCAAGGGAGCATCCTATATCTCTCCTATAACTGTTCTGAGACCAGTGCAGACAGACAGCACACTGGAGGTTAAGTCATGCACTAAATAGGGAGCAAGGGTGCATCCTATAGCTCTCCTATAACTGTTCTGAGACCAGTGCAGACAGACAGCACACTGGAGGTTAAGTCATGCACTAAATAGGGAGCAAGGGAGCATCCTATAGCTCTCCTATAACTGTTCTGAGACCAGTGCAGACAGACAGCACACTGGAGGTTAAGTCATGCACTAAATAGGGAGCAAGGGTGCATCCTATAGCTCTCCTATAACTGTTCTGAGACCAGTGCAGACAGACAGCACACTGGAGGTTAAGTCATGCACTAAATAGGGAGCAAGGGAGCATCCTATAGCTCTCCTATAACTGTTCTGAGACCAGTGCAGACAGACAGCACACTGGAGGTTAAGTCATGCACTAAATAGGGAGCAAGGGAGCATCCTATAGCTCTCCTATAACTGTTCTGAGATCAGTGCAGACAGACAGCACACTGGAGGTTAAGTCATGCACTAAATAGGGAGCAAGGGTGCATCCTATAGCTCTCCTATAACTGTTCTGAGATCAGTGCAGACAGACAGCACACTGGAGGTTAAGTCATGCACTAAATAGGGAGCAAGGGAGCATCCTATAGCTCTCTATGCAGTTAAGTCGCTTCACTCCTAAAATCTGATCATAAGTTCAGTTTCAGGCTGCAGATGATGTTTGGACACTCAATGATCATCAGTTCATAGATTCAACATTTATAATGGATCATTTTATCTGAACATGATTGACAGTAATTGGATGATGCTGGACATTACTTTCCATCTGAATTAATTATGATCATTTATTATGTTATGTCTGTAACATCTCATGAATAATCAACACTGCTGGACACATAATAAACTATTTCATTAAATGTTTATTTACTTTCTATAGTTTTGTAAGAATTCTTAACTTACTCCTGCAGTCCACATATGAGGACATCAATTTGTAGGAAAATCATGCATGTTTATTAGGGGCTACAATTGCAAATCATAAAGGAAAATATAAAATGTACACAGCAGTCGCATCGGGTCTCAGGAGAATATGTACAGAATATTACAGTATTTTCAACCAGAAAATATGGTTACTACAATATTGCTGAAGTTGAACCATGGTTAAGCCTCATTGTGTTTGTTAAATAAATAGGGTAACAATATTAAATTGAACATAAATGTATAATAAACTAGAAAACCCCCTATTTTACATATCTACATTGAAATGTATTGATAAACAGCTACAATACATACCATATTTCTCTTCAAAAGGTTAGGGTTTCGTAAAACGAAGATAAAGTCTCCTTAAAGACCAAAGTATACTTCAGTTGTACGCATTGCTGATCGCTCCACACACACAGTATGCGTGATGCAACTTTTGTCATCAACACTGTGTTGCTCATAGTTGGTGCTATGGTGCATCCATCCCTCCTGTTTGATTCTCTTCACTCCACATAGAGGAGTAAATCTGATCTCGTCCAGTTTGTTTGGAGAGCCACTAACAATAGATCTGTCAGCAGTGTTTAACGGGAGGTCGGACAGCTCTATTCATTAGGTGAGCGATCGCGCTGCATTAAGTGTGTTTGAGCTCTGTGTGTGTTATAGATTATATAGATCACTGTTAAAGCCCAAAACACAGGCTTTGATCAGCATCTGTGTTTCCATTTCACAGTCCATCTGTTAACTGAAGGAAACACACATAATGTATATTAGGGCTGGCAATCGCTACATTTTTTTAGGGACGTCCCGATACCGATACTGCGCTCAAGTACTAGGACACTCAATCTACAATTGAGTCCATGTGGTTGTATGTTGTCGAGGTGTTGTTTGAGACTTGATGGCGTGTGTTTAATGCAAAGCCAAGTGTGGCAAAACTTGCAATTAAAGGTGGGCGATATGAACAAAATCTTGTATCATGATATGAATCATTTTCTTTGAATAAACGAAACGTCATTTGGCGATTTTGCATAACCATTATAGAGATTATAATCCAAAATGTGTACCGTTTCCAAATCTATCGTGTCTACCGGTATATCGCCAACCCCCACTTGAAATATTTGGATTCTTTTTGAATTGTACTCTATTGGTATTCGTTTCATGTCAGATTGATGCATACCGATGGACGAGGATCTGCATTTATGGTGGAAAGAAATAGGAAGTGGTACATGAAGCTTATCTGACAAGTATTTGTCTGAAATATATAAAAAAATAAACATCTTTCACCACTTTTAAAACAATGTGAATTGATAAAAATGTGATTAAATGTGAAAAGAAATGTGAAAGACTTTTATGTTGACTCCCAACGTCCAAAGTATACCCCGGGTGTCCGCGCGGCCCAGATTTTCTCGACCTGCAGACGTGGTCCTCGTCTGTGCCCATAGTCACCGCATGCCATGACTGAAATGATAAAGTAACACAAAGCAGTTGTAGTGTGCATGTGCCGAACACGTGCGTATTCTCTTGCAGTCAGTAAAGTATACTTTGAAAGGCAACGAGGTAGGCCGGGTGCGATCCGATCTGGAATGCAGTAAAAACAGGAAGTATACCCGGGCCGTAAAGCCACTGGTTTCTATGTAAGCTCCGGGTGAGTTATTTATTTATTTTTTCATTTTTATTAATGCATATTGTTCATTTAAATTTTCTTTCAAAATGAAGAAGTGGAAGTGTGGAAGTTTGCTTATTTTGAAACCGTTCTTGGGAAGGTTTTTGAGTAAAACAAAACCTATGCATTTCTATAAGTGTAATAGTAATTGTTTGTAGGTAAGAGGACTCGACTACAAAATCATTTGATAATCCCCATCCCTAAACTTAACATAAAGGAGTCCTTATTGGCCCTACACTCATAATAAATTCTTGTTGCACTCTAATCTTGTCTTTTTCGTGCTAATCCGTAAAGGATTCATGTGTCGACATGCTATTTTCATGTTGATATTATGCTATTCGCTTAAACATTTAAAACAGAAATGTGACTTACTTTGAGGAAGATAAACAACACTCTTAATTATATTTTAATATGATTATTAAGGTGCTTTATCCACTACACAATACACATTAATGTTTGTTGTGTACTACACGCATAAGTTTAAGTGGTGAAACTGGTGATATGGTTAATATGAGTTCAATTAAAGACACTTTTATATTATGATCTACAGCCTCAGTGGACAATGCAAGCGGACTGTGATACTACTATATTATATCTATTCACTGCAAACAATAAGACTGTAATATAAAAATGCTAAATGAATATTTGATCATAATAAAAAATGTTTGATTGAACATGAAAATAATATGCTATATAACAGGCAGGGCCCTGTATGGACTGGACCTTGGTTACAGAAACTGTTTTTTGGAACTTGGAATTTGACCTCACTGGTGGAGAAGGAGCCAGAATTAGTGTGTGAGGTTGAGAGATACCAGCTAAATATAGTTGGACTCAACTGTTCACACTGTTCTGGCTCTGGAATAAACACCTGGACAGGGGTTGGACTCTCTTTCTCTGGAGTTGCTCAGGAGGAAAGGTGTTGAGCGGTTGTGGGTATATTCACAAGCCCCCGGCTTGGTGCTACGATCTTGGAGTTTAGCCCAGTATATGAGAGGGTCGCCTCATTGGACTTCGTGTTGCAGGGGGGAAAGCTCTGACTGTGGTCTGTGCTTATGCACTGCAGGGGGACTCAACTATCAAAAAAAAGTAAAGTGGTTGGGATGAGGGTCAGCACCTCCAAGTCTGAGGCTATGGTTCTCTGCTGGAAAAGGTTGGATTGCTCTCTTCAGCTAGGGAGAGAGCAGCTGCCCCAAGTGGAGGAGTAAAAGTATCTCGGGTCTTGTTAATGAGTGAGGGAAAGTTGGAGCGTGAGATCGACACGCGGATCTGTGCAGTATCTGCAGTAATGCGGTCGCTGTACCGGACCGTGGCAAAGCTCTCAATTAACCAGTCGGTGTATGTTCCAACCCTCACCTATGGACATAAGCTTTGGTTAGTGATCGAAAGAATAAGATCCCGAATACAAGCGGTCGAAATTAGTAGTCTTTCTTCGTAGGGTGTCAGGGCTCACCCTAAAGGATAGACTAAGTGGTCGAAGATGGATGGATGCAATATAACAATTAAAATGAAAAATTTTTATAGTTTATTTAGAAGTAAAGTTATAATAGAGAGATGGATACATGCTAAACAAATTAATATACATGAATGTGCTTTGAAGTTGGTACATTATGAAGAACTTGAGATGAGTATACATTCATGGGGAACCACCTTGTGTCTATAGTAGCTTTTAGATCTGTTCAAACAGGCTATCTGCTAAAATAAAAAACTATATACTGATTTATTGATCCAAAAATACTTCTGCTTACACTTGCTTGCCATGTTTAGACCATTAGGTCTTCGTCATGAATGTCAACATGTGACAGTAACCTCACTGGAAAAACACATCAGTCTACATGACTACTTTTTGATTAAAGCATGACAAACAATAAGTTTCAACCACTCTACCAGAAAACATAACCAAGTATTCTTGGTTACTTTGCCAAACATTAGGAGAGTGATTTCACACTGCTGCTGAACAGCTGTCAAACTCGCTTCCCCGACTCTCATGCGACACAGCCGGACCGTCTTTCTGAGCTTACGGACATGACTTCAACACACAAGAACAAATTACATGTCTGCGATTTTGTGCCAAATCCAGTCAGCAGCCATATCACCCTGCAGCTCTTGCCGGTTGCCCACTGCAGCTAAGCAGGGTTGAGTCTGGTCAGTACCTGGATGGGAGACCTCCTGAGGGAAACTAAGGTTGCTGCTGGAAGAGGTGTTAAAGACGCCAGCAGGGGGTGCTCACCCTGCACTTTGTGTAGGTCCTAAACCCCAGTACGGGGACACTATACTGTAAAAAGGCCCCGTCCTTTGGATGAGATGTTAAACTGAGGTCCTGACTCCCTGTGGTCATTAAAAACCCCTGAACACTTCTCATAAAGAGTAGGGGTGTAACCCCATTGTCCTGGATAAATTCCTCTAGGGAATTATTGATCATGGCCTCCTAATAATCCCCATATATGTATTGGCTCCATCACTCTACTCTCTCCTCTCCACCAGTAGCTGGTGTGTGGTGAGTGTACTGGTGCAGTATGGCTGCCATCACATCATCCAAACACTGGTGGTGTTTGAGGAGCGTGCCCTGTGTGCCATATTATGTGCTTTGAGTGTATTGTCAGAAAAGCACTATAGAAACCAACATTCATTCATTCAAATCGGTCCCAACAGCTCCAAATAAAAATCAGTGTTGTAGGCTTACCGTAATGAATCTAGGTAAGGACAGGGTTTTGAGCATGGATTTTTTAAGTACTCATTAACTTTTGTTAATTCTTTCCAAAACTAATCTTAACGTAGTGCAGCTTTAAGGTGATTAGTTTATGTTGTATCCTTCCTCATTTTGTAAGTTGCTTTGGATAAAAGTGTCTGCTAAATGAATAAATGTATGAAATGTTTCTTTCTGCAATGAATGTATCTTTATGAAACTGTAAAGATACAACAACAGAATAACAGCTGGTATCGTGACGACCCTAGTCTGAAGTGTGTGTTTATTGTGTTGCAGTCACAGCTCTTCTGCGGAAGCTGAAACAGCAGTCCAGGGAAAGTGTGGAGGACAAGAGACCCCGTCTGCTCAATGCACTGAAAGAGGTACACAACCTAACACATGTGAAAGAGCCACGGCACATTTCAGTGCAGGACTCGTGCTGCGCCATTACAAACACCTCTCAGCAGTTTCAAATGCCACACACACACACACACACACACACACACACACACACTAATTACCATCAGCGCTGGCACACTTTTCCGGGAGAGCAAGAGGAACCTGTTGAGCAAGTCGTAGCGTTCTACAGACAGGAAATGACCTACTGGACACAAGACACTGTTTGTCACTGCTCTGTACTGTCCAGAGATCATGGGTTCATCTGTACGCTTTAGTTTGTTAGTTGTGTGTATTTATTATTACTTGAAGCAGGTGGAGGCGTTACTGAAGTGGACAAAGAAAGAACAAAATATATGGTCCGTTCAGGGGCGAAAATCTCATCAAAATGTTGGGGGGGACAATAAACATAACAATTCTCAAGAGCAATTTTTGAAGGGGACACCAAGGGGTTTTTTGTTGTTGCCCCATTTGCATTTGTATTATTTTATTTCTTAAACAATTATTTTAAGAATATATCATTATATTATTTACAATACACATATTTTAATGATATTTTAGGGGGGGACAACCCTCAGATAGATTTCTGCGATTTCCGCCTATGGGTCCGTTAGCATCTGTATGATGTTAGACAGGAATATTTGTCACATTAAACCACCAAAACAAAAATACGAGGAACAAACTCACGATGTTTTGTAAGTGGTGCAGTTTCACTGAGATGGAGTGACACATCAATGTTATCACAAATTAGCTTAAATAGTTCCATCATCTTCGAGAAAGAATATATTTGTATTAATAATAATACAGTCTGCGGCAGATAAGAGATGTTTATGGTAGAGGTCGACCGATAGTGGATTTTGCAGATATCTATATATCTGTAAAGTTGGTGGAAAATGCCAATAAATGATTAATCGGCCGATAGATTTTAAAATGTTTTTACTGTTTAGAAAGTCTTACATGACGGGCACAGACATTGAGGCCAACAATAAATAAAATCCCAGCAGGTTATTGTGTAACCAAAATCCCAATAATAACCAGAAATAATGGATTTGGTGCATAAAGTGGGACTTTTAACTATAAACATACCCGGAATACACTTATTTTGAAATGACAGTGTGGCAGGGTGGAGGGCGGGGCCGGATCGTGATTATACACATCCGGTCCCTTATCAGGCTAATTAAGCCTGCGAGAGGGATAAAGGCTGATTGCAGGCGGTGGTGTGGGAGAGAGAGATTGTTTACGGACATGTCCGTCATGTGTGTTTGTCTTTTGTTTCAGTTAATCATTAAAATATTATTTATATTGTCTAGCCGGTTCTTGCCGCCTCCTTTCCATTGAACTACATGACAGACAGAGACTTGGCTCTGTTACAATCCGCTATATTTAAGTATTTACCAAATTAAGCTTTGTATAGCCTCACTAGATTCAAACTATTGGCATTGATTTGCGCTGATAACCAATAGTTCGAAAAAGCAACTATTGGCACCAATTAATCGGTAAAACCGATATATCGGTCTACCTCTAGTTTATGGACAGTATTTTTTTAAGTAACCCTAAGCTCCGCCCCCGTTGGTTACGGTGGCTCACTCTGACAAGCTCTGCAGATCTCCCCATAGGAGTGAAGGGGAGATTGCCGTGAGCGGCACGTGTTTTGGCAAAATATTCTCATAAACTGAAGGGATGCTAATCTTACGTGGACTGGAATGAAGTCCTTAATTAGATTGTTAAATTATTTCGTAATGTGATTATAAACTGGAGACTGAATCATATCACAGCCACTTGAAAAGAGAAAAACGTAATTTGATGGCGATTACACACCGGATAAAATTACTGTTAGTGAACAGAACTGCTTCAACGTCCCATAACACACTCGCTCTGATGTTGTGAACTCTTATTTACTAGCACCTTAACTAAGACATGAAACAATACATCAATTATTTCACCTGAAGTTATTCACATTAATTTTACCTTAGAGAAAATGTAGGTGTCCTTACTGATGTCATACGTGCTCTGTTGGAAATGAAGACTGACACAAACTTTAATCCATTTATTTAAAGATTTAAAAAATAATAATAATAATAATTTCCTCTCTTGATGGGTACCTTGTGTCATTCACTATGTTAAGTGACCCAGCAACAGTGTATAAATGTTTTAAATATTATTGGATATTTTCTAGAAATCCACCGATATAATTTTTTTTTCTCCTAATTTGTAACGCCCTCTTCCCAATGTGCTCTAAGTCCTCGTGGTGGCGTAGTGACTCAATCCTCAATCCGGGTGTTGGAGGATGAAACTCAGTTGCCTCCATGTCTGAGACCGTCAGCCTCGCATCTTATCATGTGACTTGTTGAGCGCGTTACCATGGAGACGTAGCGCGTGTGGAGGCTTCACGCTGTTCTCCGCAGCATCCACACACAACTCACCACACGCCCCACCGAGAGCGAGAACCACATTATAGACAACGAGGAGGTTACCCCATGTGACTCTACCCTCCCTAGCAACTGGCCCAATTTGGTTGCTAAGGAGACCTGACTGGATTCACTCACACACCCTGTATTCAAACTCACGACTCCAGGTGTGATAGTCAGCGTCAATACTCGCTCAGATACACAGGCTGATATTGGTTTTTAATGACCGATAAGATACTGATAATAAGTGTTCAAAAACCGATATGCACAACCTATTTTTAATTCTTGTGTGCTTTTATGCACATTAAAAACTTAATAAATTATCACTAACCTCTGCTGAACTGCTTTGCAAAACTAATAATATGCACAGTCTACAAATTAATCTGATCAGTCTACAATTAATTTGACTAGTTTTAGTTGCAACATACACTTGTTCAAAGCCCTCTCTCAATTAATATTGAAAAAAATATATTAAAGTCTTTTCTGTCCAGGGGTCTGGGTATCTCAGCGAGTATTGACACCTGGAGTCGTGAGTTTCAATCCAGGGTGTGCTGAGTAAGGTCAACCAAATTGGCTCGGTTGCTAGGGAGAGTAGAGTCACATGGGGTAACCTCCTCGTGGTGGTGATTAGTGGTTCTCTCAATGGGGCGTGTGGTGAGTTGTGTGTGGATGGTGGAGAGTAGCATGAGTCTCCACATGCTGTGAGTCTCCGCGGTGTCATGCACAACGAGTCACGTGATCAGATACGCGGATTGGCGGTCTCAGAAGCGGACACAACTGACACTCGTCCTCCACCACCCGGATTGAGGAGAGTAACCGCACCACCACGAGGACCTACTAAGCAGTGGGAATTGGGCATTCCAACATTGGGAGAAAAGGGGATCAAATTATAAAATATTTCTGTCTGTAAACACGATATTAAAGAACCGATAACCAATTAAGTGCAAAAGCATAAATATCTGTTTAAAATATTGGTCAAACCGATCTAATAAATTCTATACAATTCCACTTAGAACTACTCAAACACTAATGACTGTCATTAGAAAGCAGCGATGTCAGAACAAATGGCAGACGGCAACAGTTGCTAAGAAAGGATTGTGCAGTAACTAATTCAGGGCGGGGCTTAGCAAAGATTCAATTCACTCGTCACTGTCCGGTGTGGCAAAAATTCGATTTTGAACCCTGGTAGAAATACATCAGCATTTACACTTTAAATAAACAAGGGCGACTCGTCTAGAATGAAGAGTTCACACCGTGTCATCAGAAACGATTTGTAGAAACATGATATACTGTCAAAGAACTCATAAGGTGTTTTTTTTGTTGTTTGTTTTTTTTTGTGATATGCGACAAAAGCATTTAAATTCTAAAACTAATTTTACGCTTGGGATTATTAAACTGAACAGAGTTAAAGTTGATGTTCATCTGCTGGTTCTGATTATAATTATGATTGAATGTGCTATATTTTCACTGAGCATTATTTATTCATCATTGTATTTTCATATTTTTCTCTAGCTTGGAGATTTTTATTTGGAGCTTCACTGGGATTTCCAAAGCTGGGGTGAGTTCATTTATAGTCATATGCAGATTACACATTTTGTCTTGTTGAATCAGCAGAAGTACTGGCTAAACAAACCGTATCCTCCTGAGGATGTTACTGAAGCAATGGGTCTGCTGTGTAACATCATTGATCAGGTCAGGACTGGTCACAGAGCATCTCTGCAGGTTTATGGGTGGGAGACAGAGGGATTGTTTATAGCGATGAGGTCATCTCTCTGGGCGTGGCCTTCACAAGCACACACAGAGACACGCCCCCTGCTGGTCACATACAATAAACTGAACCATTGAAGGAAACTGATGGGGGGAGGTTATTACTCTAATAACAATAATAATAATAATCTGACTGTGAACTGTATAATTGTTTATACTTATGACAGTCAATGTCGGGGCAGAATAATAATGTAATTGTCTATTATTCACGTGTTCAGTGTGCTGTTGGCTAAGAGTGTTCACTTTAATTCTCTCAGTGCCTTTACTGTCACGGATCTTGCCCTCCGACACCTGCAAGATCTACAAACAGGGAATTAATATCCGGTAAGTTTCATGAACACATGTTGTATTGTCCTGTAAAGATGCCAGATGAGTCAGTGTGAGGTTCAGGCGGGAGCCAATCACACTCCTGTTCTGAATGATGCATGTTTTTAATAGTCATCTCCAGCACCCACACAACACTGTTAATGTCAGCTCGTTAAAAGTGTTTAACTGTCATGTTTGATGCAAAACATTCACTGGAGTTCAAGGTAGGGATGTGCAAAATTATACATTTTCATTTCTCATGAGGTATTTACATAAATTGCAATAGAAAAAGAGATGTACTTATTTATTTATTTGTAGGAAGTTGTCGCTCACAGTGATAATTTTATGTTTACAAAAAGTCGTAGAAGTTCGGCAAAAATCATGCAAAGCACTATGCGCTTAGTGGTCCTGGTATTTTGGGCCACCCTGTGTGTGTGTACACACATATATACAGTAAAAAAATTGTGGAAGTATTTGAGCCGCTTTTATCCCTGTTTGTGTTTGAAGGAAGTTGATATGTTAGTTTGCTGCAGCATGATGCTCCATTAACCACAACTGCCGCATTTCTTCAAAGTGGTTCCTGTTTGAAATGTGTTTTGAGGAATGTGGAGTAAAGCCAAAACTAAAGTTCTCTGTCCACAATGAAATCTTTTACGAAAATGAGTTAGTGTGGGCGTGGCCTTAGTGAAATAAATAATAATCCTTTCATTTGAATCTTTTTTCCCGTCGGGTTTCTTTTGTGTGTTATAAAACTGTGAGTTTCGACTATAAATTTGGATAAAGATAATGAACTATATTAGTTAGTGGAAGAATAGTTTATTCTGATTGTGCCTAAAAACACCCCTTCCCATGTTAAAGTCACTAACGCACAACTTCTGCTGATTATTTGCTTTAACAATCACTTGCAGAAATGTGACTTTTCAAAATGTTCTGCATTTTTGGTTTTTCCATAGTAAAATTCCCCACATCATAAGACATAAAACATGAGACTGTTTACGCTGAATTAACCTGAAGACTCTTGTTATGTGTGTGTGTGCACTAGTTTGGACACTACACTAATCGATTTCACGGATATGAAGTGTCAGCGAGGAGACCTGAGCTTCATCTTCTGCGGCGACGCGGTTCCCTCACAGTCCTTCGTAGTTCTCGACAACGAACAGAAGGTCTATCAGAGGATACATCACGAGGCACGTGCTTCATCGGGACTTGATCAAGAGAGTTGAGGACACATGTTTATTTGGTGGATTGATCATTTAGTTCTGTGTTGTTTCAGGAATCAGAGATGGAGACAGAGGAGGAGGTGGACATCTTAATGAGCAGTGATGTTTACTCCGCAACACTGTCCACTAAATCCATCACCTTCTCACGAGCGCAGATGGGCTGGCTCTTCCGAGAGGACAAAACGGTTGGTGTCTCCAGTGCAGTAGTGTACATTTATAATAAAAAATAATCAGTGTTTCCTAAACACTCCTGCAACCCCATTCTGCCATGCCCCCATCTGTCATTGGTCAGACAAACAGGTAGTCCCGCCCCAAACTGATTGATCAAATCAGAAGCTGACACATCAGGCCGCAGAAATAAACCAATGAATGTATTGAAAACAGTGTCAGTGTTTACATTCACCAATGATAGTAAACATGACACTTTTAATATCCATAAAATGACACAATTCACCGTTTTTAAATAAAATATGTCCCACTGGAGAAATTTGAGGTGTTTGGTTTTTGAGTTGGATTGTCTCGTTCCGTTTGGGCTGTTTGATGTGATCTGAAAGTAAAACGAGTGTCTCATTGGTGGTTGCCGTAGGAACGGGTGGGGAATTTCCTGGCAGATTTCTACATGGTGAACGGTCTGGTTCTGGAGTCCAGGAAGAGACGAGAGCACTTGAGTGAAGAGGACATTCTGAGGAACAAGGCCATCATGGAGAGCTTCAGTAAAGGAGGAAACATCATCGAGCAGAACTTCGAGGTGAGCTCCGTCGCCGGGCTGCTCTTTCCAGTGGTTGCCATGGTTACATGGCGTAAACGAGGGCCGTGGAAATGTTCTGAAATATAGAAATGCCCTGGGAACCACTTGCACGGGCAAGCACCGCTCATATGTTCTTAAGAATATGTTTTTGTAGCGTTTGTCATTTGGATCAGTGTTTGGATGTTTAACTCATCTGTTCTTTTGTAAACAGCAGTATAGTTATTTGATGGTTGCTGACAATACTTGTTTTCCTCGTTTATAAAACCGGGTTACCCACATTATCGTGAACGACCCATGGACTGTCGCCATAGCTGTTTTTTTTTTTTCATGAAAAAAATCTTCAAAGTGTTGACTGAATGTGCTCCACTCAACTCTTTTGGGTTTAGTTTCAGGTTAAACCGTGCTGTCAGCTCAAGGGTTAAATTGGGCCGGAACGGTGTTCTGGCACCTTCGATTCTACAACATCCATTCAGTTTCTTGTATTCTCCGATGCGGTTTTTGTTTGATCCATTTGACACATTCTGTATAGATATTTCAAGTTTATTATGCTTCGCTCTAAACGGTTTCGGATGATGTAGAGGCAGCATATTCAAGAGTGGCACGAGACTGTGTGCCCCGCATCCAGATGCACGTTCCGCTTCTGTACCGTGCCGTGGTCCGGTCTCTGGTTCATAGAAGTTGTGTAATATGGAATCAACTGCTCACCCTTTCTAAGGTCCGCTGATATGCAGAAGCGATTGTGCTTCGTTCATTAAACACCTGTAGCTATACACGAAGAGATCAGCATAGATCAATACATCAATCCACTTGATCAAGACACTGTAAAACACTGTTATTTGTATATTTATGGATATAGTCCTTTTTGTTGATTCAGCATGATATTTTTCTAGAAAATATGTAGTGGGATTCACTAATGAAAGTGCTTCTTCACACCACAGTGAGGAATTTTAAACTATTTTATGATTGAATGCAAATGAAATAATGAGAATAAAATTTGAGTAAAGGTAGTTGTGCATTAGGTGTTTGTTTCCACCTTAAGAACAAGGTGTATTTATTTTTTTAATTGTAACATAATTAGAAATAAGTTTAGCATGTTCTATAAGATGACCCCCCCACTGAGGGCAAGAATTATGTAACATCCCAGCTGTCATCTGAGTTTTATAAAATGTATAAAATACATTTGATATCGTTCTAAATCAGGTTTTTGACATCTAATGTAAAAAACGAAACCAAATATTCCATGTAATTATGTATTTTCACAATGAAGCTGAATAATGACATGCATAAACAATGACAGAAAAATCATTCAAGAGAATAACAGTAAAAACATACTTCTGTGAATGACTTACCATACAGGCCTATTACCAGTAATCCATATTTATACAACAATGTATTTTATGATAAGTTTATTATAATAAAATATATATATATATATATATATATATATATATAAGGGGTCTGTGTATCTCAGCGAGTATTGACGCTGACTATCACACCTGGAGTCGTGAGTTTCAATTCAGGGTGTGCTGAGTGACTCTTAGCAACCAAATTGTCTCGGTTGCTAGGGAGGGTAGAGTCACATGGGGTAACCTCCTCGTGGTGGTGATTAGTGGTTCTCTCAATGGGGCGTGTGGTGAGTTGTGTGTGGATGGTGGAGAGTAGCATGAGCCTCCACATGCTGTGAGTCTCCGCGGTGTCATGCACAATGAGTCACGTGATCAGATGCGTGGATTGACGGTCTCAGAAGCGGACGCAACTGACACTTGTCCTCCACCACCCGGATTGTGGCGAGTAACCGCTCACCATGAGGAAATACTAAGCAGTGGGAATTGGGCATTCCAAATTGGGAGAAAAGGGAATAAAATTGTAAAATATATCTCACCGGTCTTTAGGGTTCCCCCAAATCCAAAATCCCAATTTAACCCGTGTCAGCTCTTTACTGTGAGAATCTGTGATTTGCAAATATAAATGACCATCTGTGAGAAAATCAAGACAAAAAGTCACGTGACTTATGTATTTGTTCACATTGATTTTGTATTTGTTCACGATCCAGTAGAATTTATAGAATAGATTGTATTGATTTGTGGAATAGTATGTATAAATACATTTTTTATATTTATTGCACATTTAAGCCAGTGGCACACGACAACTACCCTTCATTTTCTCTCAAATGGCCATTTGCATTTGCTAAATATCTTTCTGCTTGTTTGTGAGTCCAGTTTTCCTTTGCAAAGCAGATTGCAAAACATTTGATTTGTTTGTTTAGTTTTGGCACATATTTGGCTCCATAGAAGTGGGTCAGATCACAGGCAGCAGATGGGAGGACTGTGTTTAGGGAAAGATAATGGAGTATCTGTCCTCACTGTCAGAACCATTTAATGAATCAATCAATTATTGAGAGCTATGTTCAGAATATATTAAGTGTTTTACCCCACAGAAAGCTGCACATGTCAGATTAATCCGGATCTACATTTGAACGATCCTGATATATTATATTTATATATTTATATTTTTTTATATTTTATCCAAAGTGACTTACAGTGCACTTATTACAGGGACAATCCCCCCGGAGCAACCTGGAGTTAAGTGTCTTACTCAAGGACACAATGGTGGTGACTGTGGGGATCTAACCAGCGACCTTCTGATTACCAGTTCAGTGCTTTAGACCACTACACCACCACCACTCCATATCTTTTATTTACTTTGAGTCCTTGTTATCTAGGCTGTGATTGACCAGTCTATCACTGAAAGAAACAAGAATCTTAAAGATCACTTTTCATTTCTTCATTTCGGCTCCAGTTTGACTGACTGACAGGAATTCATATGTATCGGGATCGAATCAATTTCAGAACTTGTGAATCGAAATGGAATCGGGAAATCTGTACCAGCCCTACAAGAAAGGGCCGTCACATTCACTCCAGCATCTGAACTTTCAGCATATTAATGTCTTTTAGCTCCTGTTTTGGAAAGGCTGGTTAGTTAGAATGGTTCTAGATCTGATTCTGTTGTCTTTCTTTCCTGGTCTTAGAAATGGTTATGATTCAGGTTTGATGGATGGCGTGCATGACTGCTCATTTTTGTAAGTAGTTTATTGGTAGTCGGCGAGTCATTGTTTATCTTATGCAAGTTAATCACTGCACGCTGTGCACATCATCAGTCTAACAGCAAGATGAGCCGTGCGTCCCATGCGGCTGCCGTGACTGTAAGCATGTGTGACACTGGTTCCCTCTGCTGGTGTTGAACTTGTATTACAACTCAAAATGCTTTTATTTCTTCACCCTCAGGGCAAGAAAATCTATCGATGAATGGTCTGTATTTTTGTGAGTTTCGTTGTAGCTCTAAATTGTGGCATTTTTATGATTCCTGATTTCTCTCTCTATTCTGATAGCCGGTGAGACGTCAGTCGCTGACCCCTCCGTCTCCAAACACTTTCTCCTGGGAGGAGTACATCACCGCAGAGACGGGAAAGTAAGTCTGATCTCCATCATGAATATACATGCACATGGGCAGACCTTTAACCCCTTACACCCTGAAGGTATTTTGACGTATTTTTGCTAAAATGTCATACCCATTTTACCCACACCTGGAGTCGTGAGTTTAAATCCAGGGCGTGCTGAGTGACTCCAGTCAGGTCTCCTTAGCAACCAAATTGGGCCGGTTGCTAGGGAGGTTAGAGTCACGTGGGGTAACTTCTTCGTGGTCGCTATATTGTGGTTCTCGCTCTCGGTGGGGCGTGTGATGCGTGGATGCCGCGGAGAATAGCGTGATGCCTCCACACGTGCTTCGTCTCCACTCAACAAGTCACATGATCAGATACATGGATTGATGGTCTCAGACGCGGAGGCAACTGAGATTCGTCCTCCGCCACCCGGATTGAGTCTGTACGCCACCACGAGGACTTAAGAGTGCATTGGGAATTGGACATTATAAATTGGGAAGAAAAATACAAAAAGAAGAAAATACATTTTGGATCCTGCTCCGAGTTGTGCTACACCACCGCTGACAAAACACACAAAACATGAGCGCTACTTTTTTCAGTTTTACTTGTGCGCTGTCTATGTATGTGCGCTCTGGGGAGTCACATGTGGGACACAAGACTGGTCCAAATATGGAATCTGACTTTCTCTAGAGATCCAGTGAGCGTGATCTGACTCATCTGTGATGTGAATGATCGTGTTTCAATGAATCGCTCTCAGTGAACAGCTTTGCTTGAGCGATCCCTATTAGCACTATTTTTGGGTAGCTCTCATGAAACCATTTGATGTCGAGTGAGGGCTTGTTTGATTCAGGATCGCTGGTTGTAAGTTGTGATGGGTCATTTTCTATATGATGTTTATTTTTCATGAAGTAATAAACCAAAAATGTGATGGAAAGGCTGTTTATCATTGTAATGTTTTGATAAATACATGTGGATTTCACACGCTAGTACTCGCTGTAGTTTGTTCTCTGAAACAAATTAGCTTGTTACATTCTAGTAATCAAGACCTTTCCATAGATATATAACACATGGCCGTGTGATCTTTTGTACGTTTTTTTTTTCTATTTTCATTTTTTCATTTTTTTAAATGGAGCAGTTTTAATTTATCAGCCAATTTCAGAATTTGTAGAATTGGTCAGATCAGCTACATTCATTGTAAAGATTGGAGGCTAAGCTTTAAAACCACACCTAATTTGTGCAGATCAAACAAGTGTTTGTTGAGTATTCGTGTAATTTATTATCCCTGTGATCAGCGCCCCCTAGAGGGCCCGGTACTGGGACGCTCCAGGTTTATTAGTTGTTACTAGAATTATTTGGGACTATGTAAAGGACTGGAAATGATGTCACACGGAAGGGTTTTAATAAATAACATTGATACAAAATGTTAAAAGATATTCAAATTCTCATCATCTAAGTTCGCATAGTGTGTTTCCGGCCTTCACGTGTCGGAACAGGATGATAAAATGATCTTCTGAAAGCGCATCTTCTGTTTCTCTACTGTTGCTTGTCTTCTCAGAGCTCCTCATCTCGGCCGAGAGCTCGTGTGCAAAGAGAGCAAGAAGAACTTCAAAGCAACGGTGGCCATGAGTCAAGACTTTCCGCTGGGCATTGAGTCGTAAGTGTGACAGAATATATTAGACAGATTTTCTAACTGCTGTATGAGATGGACTGTCTAATTTCACTTTCTGTGCAGGTTGTTAAATGTTTTGGAGGTGATCGCACCTTTCAAGCACTTCAATAAACTCAGAGAATTTGTTCAAATGAAACTCCCGCCTGGATTCCCAGTCAAATTAGGTAAACACAGATGCATTCACCACTTTCAGCACTCCCCGTGTCATGCTGCTTGTACGACTCGTCGTCTCCAATGACCCCAGCTATGAGATTCAATTAGTCCAAATAAAGTTGGAAACTCTGTATTTGATAAAAGCTTAAAATGACCTGAAGCACTTTATCTGTTCTTCATGATTTTGCAAAGTCAGTCGGCACAGCCATTGACCAGGAAAATAAAAAATGGAACTCCATGTCAAAAAGGTTTCCGACCCCTGGTCTACATAAAAATCTCATAATCGAGTGCAACAGTGCCCGTCACTTTTTCAGCCATCTTGGCTCCGGAAGTATTTTTCCCATTGATTTATTCCTTTGGGATTTCATAAAAGAGTTCATGAATGAAAGCAATCAGCTCTGAGGTGAATCCCAACATTACAAACTTTGATTTGAAGCAAAAAAGTGTTTAAAAATCAGACAAAAAGTCTGATACAAAAGATACAAGACCGTGTACTTACCGTCTTTAATGAGGGAATGAACTACAATCCCATGATGCATTGCGAATGACGTAATCTAATTAAAAATGATGGGAAAATATAAAACTATCGATTTAAAGTTTTGATTATACATATAGAATGAATATATTTCACATTAATAGTGAGATATTCAGATACACTGCTGCAGAGCTCCTTTGTCTCAATTCTCTGATTGGTGGATTATGGGTAGTGTAGTCCTTCACTAGGATTTCTGCTATTAAACACGATTTTTAATCAATGATGCTGAAATAACATGGACCAATGGCTTCAATAGAAGATTATACCATTAATTATCCACCTCAGAGCTCACGGTAGCTCTGTTGTTAAAGCTTTATAAGATCATTAACAAACAGTGTGTAGAGAAGCTGACTGTTGCGCTCTGTGATGATCATTCCAACACAATGTGAACGCAGCATTAGTGCAAGTTTCTGCTCTGTTACGGTAATGATGATGATGATGATGTTCTCTTCTCTAGACATCCCTGTGTTCCCCACCATCACGGCCACCGTGACCTTTCAGGAGTTCCGTTACGATGAGTTCGACGTCTCGATTTTTACGATTCCTAGTGACTATAAAGAGGATCCCAGTCGTTTCCCAGACCTCTGAGCTGCTGTCCCGCCATCTCCACCCTGGGTCCCCGTCTCCATCTATCCAACCTGATAACCCTAACCACCCTTTGGTTACTTTTGAGTCCGACGTTTGCAAGTTTCATGTAGGAAATACTTTACGTAATATGGACATAAAGGGATGGTGAGCGGACGCCTCGGGAAGTGTTAAAGCAGTCCCTCGGTCAAAGTGTGGAAGGGAACTGGCGCTCAGCAGATACACAGGTGCACTACACTTTAAAGTTTTGTGTTGATTTCTACACCACGAATGGTTCGGTTACATTTGAAACAGCGCCGTGGACGTCCGAGCCTTCAGTAAACATCTACTATGTTCCTGGCAGGGAATATGGCATTATAAGTTATAACATGAGCCTTGTTTTCATATATATCTTTGTACAATTGTTGCAAACTTGTAATCTCTTAAAATATATGTGTATATTTAGGAAAGAAGCAGAAGGTGTCTATATATGATGTCACTTCTACAGATAAGAGAAGCCTTTCTTTATGCGAGTTGTAAATGCCTCATCTTTTGCCTTCTTTTGCTTGTCCTTTGTGTTTTGGTTGCGTAATGGGAAATATCTTCAGATGGGCGTGCGGTACCCGTGCAGCACTTTCCTCGTCACAGTGTCCAGGTGCTTGAGTTACTCACATCCTAATAACTAATGTTTTTGAACAGGGTCAGAATTTAATGTAGCATATAAGTTTAGATGGATTGATAGTGACTGGACATCATCGGTGGACTCACATATATGTATAACTGACACTGTATGTTTACTGAGATATTAGTGCAAAGATGTTTCCAGAAACGTTCAGTAATAGCTTCACATACGGTGGGGAGTGTTTTTATGTTTGTGCTGTGTATTGAGGGAACAGGAGCTCACGTCCACTTCGCACCAGCAGTAAGACCGTTGGACAAATAACCGTTTTGTTGTTCCTCTACAGAATCAAAATAGGCCACTTCCATGTCCCACTACTGGCTAGTGTGGAAAACTCATGCGCTTTGATTTTATGACTATATTTTTACTACAGTTTCTTTTCCTCTGTGTCTTTCAGTTTATTTTCGCTTTATGCCATGAATACTCCTTTCATTTTCTCCGAAATGCATTGAACTCCCTGTTGTACAGTGGGAACCTTGAACCTGTTAGACTTTTACATGACAAATTGTACTTAATAAAATGTCACTGTATTAAACCCCAGCGCTCTTGTGTTTGGTTTGTTTCGTCCAGGTGGTCGCCATATAAAGTCTGGTTTGGTTAGAGTTGTCACGGTACCGATCCCAGTGAGATTTCTCTATACCAATTTTGATACCACAGCAAAAATATGCTAATATGAGATTGTGCTATTGAACACACCACTATAATTATTTTTATTTTCCAGAACTCCATGTTTTAAAGTTTAAATTAATCTCATCAAAATGGTCTTAATTTTTTAAATGTTTAAATGAAAATAGAGTATTGCTGCGAGTTTGCATCCAGGGTGTGCTGAGAGACTCCAGTCAGGTCTCCTTAGCAACCAAATTGGCCTGGTTGCTAGGGAGGGTAGAGTCACATGGGGTAACCTCTTCATGGTCACTATAATGTGGTTCTCGCTCTCGGTGGGGCGTGTGGTGAGTTGTGCGTGGAATAGCGTGAAGCCTCCACACACTTCCAAAGTAATTTATCCATGTCACTCCCTGTATGTTTCGTCTGGTAATATTAAGAAAGCCAACTCAATTATTTTCCAATTCCTGTGGAAAAATAAAACCCATTAAATGAAGAAATCACAGCTCGTTAAAGAGTATGATATGGATGGTATCAAAGCCTTGGACTTTGAATCAATGTTTGGGACCTTTAAGATTAACTGGTTGAAAACATATCTATCACAACCAGATTCTATGTGGTTTCACATACCTAGACATCTATTTAAAAAAGTAGGAGGGCTTGATTTTCTTTTGCAATGTGATTTTGAGGTGACTAAAATTCCTGTTAAATTATCAAAATTCCACAAACAAATTCTCCAATATTGGAAAATAATATTCACCCATAACTTTTCTCTGCATGGATCCACCTTATGGAACAACAGGGTCATTATAATCAATAGGAAATCATTGTTCAGGTACGATTGGTATGAAAAGGGCATTGTGTTCGTGAATGATGTTATAGATGAAAATGGTAACTTTTTGGAATATAAAGCTTTCCTAGAGAAATATAATTTAAACTGTACATATAGAGAATACAATAAGATTTGTAAAGCAATACCTGTACCTTTATTACAGTTAATTCAAAACACATTGTTATATACAACAATAAGACCCTTACCAACTTTACCAAATATAGTTATTAATGATTGTACTTTAGTTGACAAAAAATGTAATAATAAATATATTAATGATGCTTTGAAATCTAAATAGTTTTTTGATTATAACAGAGGATTGTGTGTACAGATTCCGAATATGGCTGCCTTGTCCATAGAAATTTTTTTTCCAAAAAGTCAAAGAGACTCATTTTAAAATAATATTTAAGATATATCCGGTTGCTGACTTTCTTAGAAAAAGATTCATATTTGATGTAGACCCTTGTGTTTTTTGTGAGATGGCTGATGAGACTCTGGAACACATGTTTTTTCTTTGCCCCGTGTCCAACAGCTTTTGGTCCGAGCTACATAATTGGCTGTCACTTAAGATTGATAATATCCCTACTCTCATCTTGCCACACATCCTCTTTATATGGATAATGTAGATCATCAGTATCAGATTTAGTCAATATGATTATTCTTATGGGTAAATATCATTCATTGTAGCAAGTGGAGATGTTCTAAGCCTTCCTTTGTTTGGTTTATAAATGATTTTAAATTGTTTTTTACCTCACTGAAAAAGATCAAATCTAATAAAATCGCAAGGAAAATGTGTAGACATATCTAGGAAATTACTCTTTTGATTAATCTCCCCTTGTGTGCTGCTCCAAATGTTATTTTTATTTTCTTTAGCCTTTTTGCTTTTGACTTGTGTATTTTGAATTATCTCCCCCTCTGTGGTTTGTTTTGTTGTTTTATGCTTGGGTTAATACTTTTGTATATTGACAACATTTGTATATACGCATGTATATTCTCTTTTCCCTACAAGAGTTTGTATGATATTTTTGATTAATATATAAAAATAAAAAAAAGCCTCCACACACGCTACGTCTCCACGGTAACACACTCAAGTCACGTGATCAAATGCGCGGATTGACGGTCTGAGGCAGCTGAGATTCATCCTCCGCCACCCGGATTGAGGTGAGTCCACTGATCTATATATATAACTATATTATATATATAGATCAGTGGGTGAGTCACTACACCACCACCAGGATTTAGAGCACATTGGGAATTGGGCGGAAACAAGAAAAAAAAACAACTTTTATTCAACAGCTGTGTTGCTTGTGATATATTGCTTGATTATTATTACAGTGAGTATAAAATATTACTATACAGTAAAATATTTCATAATTTCTTCCAGACATCGGGCTTTTATTATAAATCGTGCTTTTATCATGACCAGGGTTTCCGTTGTCCGGTAATTACCGGACATTGACCGGTAAAAAAATTAAATGTCCGACAAAATTAAATCTCTCCGGTCAAATTGTCCGATTAAAATTGCCTAATAATCCCGTCCCCCTAACACAATCTGAATTTGAGAATAAGCCTAAAATGTATAAAGCAAAAATACACCGATCTCTTGCTATGTTATAAAGGAACAGGCTCTATCGTTTGAAAGTTATGAAACAACATCGCATGCTGCATTTCAGATAAAGCGCACGCCTAAAACGGCTGCAATATCTAAACAACGAACGATTGAGTGAGACGTTTCAAATATGGCCAGGCCCAGGCAGACTAGCTTTAAAAGCTTTTTCAGAGGCCAGACGATGGTGAATCAGGAACATCTCATTATAGATAGATCAGTGCTTCTAATCCGCGCATTCGTGCAGTTTTTTTCTCTATCATCAAAACTGAATAGCCTATGTTCATCAGTGCATGGTTACAGTCTATATCAAGCAGGGACACGTTTGTGTGCATTTTATTTTGTGATTTCACCGGAATTAATAGAGAGTCTCCGCAACGGCGATAGATTGAAACGCGCGTCCTAGTGAAGATTGCGCAACTCGCGCAGCGCGTCGTCCATGCAACTGATAGCAGCGGACACGAGCGCTCAGCTTGATTTCAAAAACAACAGATTTTAGCGCCAGATCTCTTATTTAATAACGGACTAAATGAATGATCTGCTAGTTAACTGGAGATGTTTTATTTATTTGTATTAGGTACATCCGTGCCTCAATGTTTCAAAAAGTGAATGTGTGTGAAACCACAGTAAAAAACAATTGGCGTTGATTGACGCCAATCGGACGTTCATGTTTTTTTTTTCGTCTATTTGAAAGTTAAGCTAATAATAATATGTTGCATTCTATACGGCCTGATTATGTCATTTTTTAAGTTACATAGACTGCCTCTAGTTTTCCTCAACTTGACTAATTAAGAGGCGATATATTTGACCGGCATATCATCAAAATGTCCGTAAAACGAAACCTCTCCGGCACCATTTTTTTCTAGCGGAAACTCTGATCATGACGTGTGTTTTTTGCCACTTTTTTTGTTGCTGTCCTTTTCGGCACATCGCGGCGCAGTTTTACGGCCCTCGTCAGCTTAATGAGGTGGCCAGTTTCAGCTTACCGACGCCCGTTCGGCCCTGGTGCTCTCTATGGCCAGTCCGCCCCTGCTACTGCAGACACTGTTGTTATTACATCTTTTTTTTTACTTTAGTATCAACCTGGTACCGAAGTACAGGTTCTTATGACACTAGTTTTTGTGTAGTGACGTGCCCCTAATTAAAATTACAGGGAAAGTTGATCTGAATGATGTACAAGCCCAAACCATAACATCTAAATTAGTTATATAGAAATGTTGATTCAGGAAAATGTTAGCTGGCAATAGTCACCACTAGTGTTGTCAAAAGAACCGGTACCAGCGCACAGTATGACTGACACACCACAGCTTTAAAATGCTCGCCGGCTCATTTTGAACGAGTGCTCTGTTACTCCTTTTACACCGAAATGGGCAATCAAATTAAAATCATGACATGTCCTAGTGTGATTTAGTAAACCGCTAGCAGCTGCGTACTTTAAATCCGTCAACTTATCCACTAGAAACTCCAGCCAGGTCTCCTTAGCAACCAAATTGTCCCGGTTGCTGGGGAGGGTAGAGTCACATGGGGTAACCTCCTCGTGGTCGCTATAATGTGGTTCTCACTCTCGGTGGGGCGTGTGGTGAGTTGTGCGTCTGCTGTAGCAGGGGCGGACTGGCCATAGAGAGCACCAGGGCCGAACGGGCGTCGGTAAGCTGAAACTGGCCACCTCATTAAGCTGACGAGGGCCGTAAAATTGTGCCGCGATGTGCTGAAAATGACAGCAACAAAAAAAGTGGCAAAAAACACACGTCGTGATAAAAGCACGATTTATAATGAAACACACAAGCTCAGACGCAGACAGCATTCACTCAACCCACCACCACCACAGACAGCATTCACTCAACCCACCACCACCACAGACAGCATTCACTCAACCCACCACCACCACAGACAGCATTCACTCAACCCACCACCACCACCACAGACAGCGCTCACTCAACCCGCCACCACCGCAGACAGCATTCACTCAACCCACCACCACCACAGACAGCATTCACTCAACCCACCACCACCACAGACAGCGCTCACTCAACCCGCCACCACCGCAGACAGCATTCACTCAACCCACCACCACCGCAGACAGCATTCACTCAACCCGCCACCACCGCAGACAGCATTCACTCAACCCGCCACCACCGCAGACAGCATTCACTCAACCCGCCACCACCACCACAGACAGCATTCACTCAACCCACCACCACCACCACCACAGACAGCATTCACTCAACCCACCACCACCGCAGACAGCATTCACTCAACCCACCACCACCGCAGACAGCATTCACTCAACCCGCCACCACCGCAGACAGCATTCACTCAACCCACCACCACCACAGACAGCATTCACTCAACCCACCACCACCGCAGACAGCATTCACTCAACCCACCACCACCACAGACAGCATTCACTCAACCCACCACCACCACAGACAGCATTCACTCAACCCACCACCACCACAGACAGCATTCACTCAACCCACCACCACCACAGACAGCATTCACTCAACCCACCACCACCACAGACAGCATTCACTCAACCCACCACCACCACAGACAGCATTCACTCAACCCACCACCACCACAGACAGCATTCACTCAACCCACCACCACCACAGACAGCATTCACTCAACCCACCACCACCACAGACAGCATTCACTCAACCCACCACCACCACAGACAGCATTCACTCAACCCACCACCACCACAGACAGCATTCACTCAACCCACCACCACCACAGACAGCATTCACTCAACCCACCACCACCACCACAGACAGCATTCACTCAACCCACCACCACCACAGACAGCATTCACTCAACCCACCACCACCACAGACAGCATTCACTCAACCCACCACCACCACCACAGACAGCATTCACTCAACCCACCACCACCACAGACAGCATTCACTCAACCCACCACCACCACAGACAGCATTCACTCAACCCACCACCACCACCACAGACAGCATTCACTCAACCCACCACCACCGCAGACAGCATTCACTCAACCCACCACCACCACAGACAGCATTCACTCAACCCACCACCACCACAGACAGCATTCACTCAACCCACCACCACCACAGACAGCATTCACTCAACCCACCACCACCACCACCACAGACAGCATTCACTCAACCCACCACCACCGCAGACAGCATTCACTCAACCCACCACCACCGCAGACAGCATTCACTCAACCCGCCACCACCGCAGACAGCATTCACTCAACCCACCACCACCACAGACAGCGCTCACTCAACCCACCACCACCACAGACAGCATTCACTCAACCCACCACCACCGCAGACAGCATTCACTCAACCCACCACCACCGCAGACAGCATTCACTCAACCCACCACCACCACAGACAGCATTCACTCAACCCACCACCACCACAGACAGCATTCACTCAACCCACCACCACCACAGACAGCATTCACTCAACCCACCACCACCACCACCACAGACAGCGCTCACTCAACCCACCACCACCACAGACAGCATTCACTCAACCCACCACCACCACAGACAGCTCACTCAACCCACCACCACCACAGACAGCATTCACTCAACCCACCACCACCACCACAGACAGCATTCACTCAACCCACCACCACCACAGACAGCATTCACTCAACCCACCACCACCACAGACAGCATTCACTCAACCCACCACCACCACAGACAGCATTCACTCAACCCACCACCACCACCACAGACAGCATTCACTCAACCCACCACCACCGCAGACAGCATTCACTCAACCCACCACCACCACAGACAGCATTCACTCAACCCACCACCACCACAGACAGCATTCACTCAACCCACCACCACCACAGACAGCATTCACTCAACCCACCACCACCACAGACAGCATTCACTCAACCCACCACCACCACCACAGACAGCATTCACTCAACCCACCACCACCGCAGACAGCATTCACTCAACCCACCACCACCACCGCAGACAGCATTCACTCAACCCACCACCACCACAGACAGCATTCACTCAACCCACCACCACCACAGACAGCATTCACTCAACCCACCACCACCGCAGACAGCATTCACTCAACCCACCACCACCGCAGACAGCATTCACTCAACCCACCACCACCACAGACAGCATTCACTCAACCCACCACCACTACAGACAGCATTCACTCAACCCACCACCACCACAGACAGCATTCACTCAACCCACCACCACCACCACCACAGACAGCGCTCACTCAACCCACCACCACCACAGACAGCATTCACTCAACCCACCACCACCACAGACAGCGCTCACTCAACCCACCACCACCACAGACAGCATTCACTCAACCCACCACCACCACCACAGACAGCATTCACTCAACCCACCACCACCACAGACAGCATTCACTCAACCCACCACCACCACCACAGACAGCATTCACTCAACCCACCACCACCACAGACAGCATTCACTCAACCCACCACCACCACAGACAGCATTCACTCAACCCACCACCACCACAGACAGCATTCACTCAACCCACCACCACCACCACAGACAGCATTCACTCAACCCACCACCACCACAGACAGCATTCACTCAACCCACCACCACCACCACAGACAGCATTCACTCAACCCGCCACCACCGCAGACAGCATTCACTCAACCCACCACCACCACAGACAGCATTCACTCAACCCACCACCACCACAGACAGCATTCACTCAACCCACCACCACCGCAGACAGCATTCACTCAACCCACCACCACCACAGACAGCATTCACTCAACCCACCACCACCACAGACAGCATTCACTCAACCCACCACCACCGCAGACAGCATTCACTCAACCCACCACCACCACCACAGACAGCATTCACTCAACCCACCACCACCACCACAGACAGCATTCACTCAACCCACCACCACCACAGACAGCGCTCACTCAACCCACCACCACCGCAGACAGCGCTCACTCAACCCACCACAACCACAGACAGCGCTCACTCGACCACAGCGCCACTCGACCACGACAGCTCACTCGACCGACAGCGCCACTGACCGCTGACAGCTCACTCGACTCGCTGACAGCGCCACTGACCGCCACCACGCAGACAGCGCTCACTCGACCGCCACCACCGAGCAGCTCACTCAACCGCCACCACGCAGACAGCGCCACTAACCCACCACAACCACAGACAGCGCTCACTGACCGACAGCTCACTCGACCACGACAGCCACTCGACCGCACGACAGCCACTCGACCGCTGACAGCTGACTCGACCGCCACCACCGAGACAGCACTCCCTCGACCGCCACCACGCAGACAGCACTCCTCGACCGCCGAGACAGCGCTCACTCGACCCGCCACCACCGCAGACAGCACTCACTCGACCTGCCACCACCACAGACAGCTCTCGCTCGACCCGCCACCGCTGTATACAGAATTCACTCGACCTGCCACCGCCGCAGACAGCTCTCGCTCGACCCGCCACCACCACAGACAGCGCTCACTCAACCCGCCACCACCGCAGACAGCATTCACTCAACCCACCACCACCACAGACAGCATTCACTCAACCCACCACCACCGCAGACAGCATTCACTCAACCCACCACCACCACCGCAGACAGCATTCACTCAACCCACCACAACCACAGACAGCATTCACTCAACCCACCACCACCACAGACAGCATTCACTCAACCCACCACCACCACAGACAGCATTCACTCAACCCACCACCACCACAGACAGCATTCACTCAACCCACCACCACCACAGACAGCATTCACTCAACCCACCACCACCACCACAGACAGCATTCACTCAACCCACCACCACCACAGACAGCGCTCACTCAACCCGCCACCACCGCAGACAGCGCTCACTCAACCCACCACAACCACAGACAGCGCTCACTCGACCCGCCACCGACAGCGCTCACTCGACCGCCGACAGCTCACTCGACCGCCGCCGACAGCGCTCACTCGACCCGCCGCTGACAGCGCTCACTCGACCCGCCACCACCGCAGACAGCACTCCCTCGACCCGCCACCACCGCAGACAGCACTCCCTCGACCCGCCGCAGACAGCGCTCACTCGACCCGCCACCACCGCAGACAGCACTCACTCGACCTGCCACCGCCGCAGACAGCTCTTGCTCGACCCGCCACCGCTGTATACAGAATTCACTCGACCTGCCACCGCCGCAGACAGCTCTCGCTCGACCCGCCACCGCTGTATACAGAATTCACTCGACCTGCCACCGCCGCAGACAGCTCTCGCTCGACCCGCCACCGCTGTATACAGAATTCACTCGACCTGCCACTGCCGCAGACAGCTCTCACTATCACCATTACCTGCATCTCCCTCTCAATTTGTCAGCATCACAGCTATGTTTCCATCCAAGAAAAATCTGAATATCACAAGAACAATGTGCAGATAAAGCAGAGTTTCCATCCCTTGCGCTCTAAAGAACAAAATTGTCACTGTGGAAAGCGTCTGTAGCGACTGTGTGACTGCACAGCAAAATCCCTTTGGTGTCTCCAGAAGTCCACTCTTCAAAAGTGTTCAAAACTAACACGGAGCAGTGTTGAAGTGGCCAAACAGTTAATGAGATAAACCCTCTGAGAGATGATTGATCATCAGTGATGACACCTGCTGTTAACAAGCAGTCTACTGAAGGAAAGAGGAACTACAAGAACAATTGAATCTTTCTTACTGAGTACATCAACTGCAGATAAAATAGATCATTGGACAATCTCTTCTTTCTACTTTGTAGAAGGATGCCTAAGAAATGTGGGTTATTTTGTTTTCATATGTGAGCAAAAGTGTATTTATTGAGCAGCACTGATATGTAGTAATGTATGCTACTGTTCATGTGTTGCATTATTGTAACTTTACAATCAAGTGTCAATCACTGCAAACAACAGCTCTACCAACAATACTGCACTCAAAAAGGTATATTATACACATTGCATTTTAATATTAAAATCTTAAGAACATTAATGAACAAAATAAGGTGCCTATATAATCCCACCCCCCCATTTGGGTCATTGTCCCTCAAAATGTTTGTCAGATTATTTAGCAGAGATGGGCCCAGTGGCGTAGATTTGATGGGGGAGGTAACCCCCCAATAATCAAAACCAATCATGGGTAAACTTTACACGGCAATCCAATGTTCAAGCCAAATCTACGCCCTTGGATGGGCCACTTCTATTAAATTGAATGGGAGGAATTGGAACGCCCAGGAATATAAATGCCACAGGCAACTCGCACACTCACTTAAAGTGTGTGTGTGACTCAGACGCAGCTGAACTTTTAGTGGTTTCAGTGCAAGTTTCAATCACACTTAAACACACCGGACATTAGTCAATAGATTAACCCCCAGTGAAACCCATTCTCTTACGCTTCAGTTCACTCGACATTACGTCATGCTGACACATAAGGGAAACCGAGCCCATCACGCCCCGCTACACGACATAACCCTCCCAGAGAGGGACACCGAAGCATAATACTCGAAAGAACATAACACAATCCTGTGGGACGGCGACCGACATCAGTATGCCGCAAGTGAATAACCCTCATGGTGAGCCAGGAAGGGAGCACATAGAATGGATTTATGAACTATAGTCATAGTATGAATTAATCCCTTCATCAATCCAGTTGGGAATGGAGTTTTATTTCCAATGAAAGTGCTTGTGGGAAACAGTTGTGCACAGTACTCATTTTAGGAGGGACTCACAGCGACAGCAACAATATCCTCCATGTACCATTCACAGTATCTGTTGCGAGGGACATAGCATCAACTTCATCGTCAGAACTGTCAAATGTAACAAGGTCCCGCGCTCTAACGGAGCTCGTTACACATCAAAAGAAGATCGAGGGACTCGTAGGACTTGCACCAGCACAAGGATCCACCACTGAATCATGTAGCTCAGCCTCACCGATCCCTCGAGTAACAGAAGGGGAAAGTAGAAGAGCACGTGAGGCAGAATCATCCCTCAGAACGAGGTTGATCCAAGAGCGAAGCGTCTTGAGACTCATACCCTCACAGTGGCGGCAATCCGTCTCCTTAAGAGCTGCTTCGGAATGGCCGTGAGCTAAACAATGAACACCGCTCTCATGACCATCCGACGACTGGATGTGCCGCTTGGAACTCTTGCGGAATGACATCTTTAAAAGACGCGTATATGCAAGCAGCCTTTTGTTATACACACACACAATATCAACAATAAGTTTATAAAGATTCAAAAAGCCTGCCGAAGCGCTGCAGGGATTCAGAAGCGGCCCATTCACCAGCGAAGTGCGAGTAAATCTTCACCGAAACACTACAGGGGAGCGGAGTGTCTTCTCGTTGCCTTGGAGATCCCGCCCGCTGACTCGTGTATGTCAACGGCGAAGTTGTAGAGGGCTTCTACATGAGATGCTCGCAGTCTTGAAAGCACTGGACAGCATCGCTCCCAAAAGGGCGGGGCTTAAACCCCATAGCCAATCTTAGAACAGTTTTAACTAGGTCGCCGGTAAAGTACTGTCCCATGTGTCAGCATGACGCAATGTTGAGTGAACTGAATGGTAAAGGAGCGGGTTAGCCAAAAATGTCAGATATGCATAACAAACATCACATTCACCAAGTGACCGTTTGGATTACCATCTAATGGTGTCAGATGAGAGTAGTTTATATAAAGTTTAATATGCCTGGTAATGTGGTTTTAAACATGAAAGCACAAAAAGGAGCCAAGATACATTTTTTTCAAGTTTTATTTTCAATTTGTAACTGCAAACAGTACAGATAAATCATTTTCTTAACAAACTACAGTCTATGATGATGGTGTGTTCACTACAGAAAAACAATGCAGCAGATAAACCTGAACTTTCATTAACTGTCATGACCTGCGAGTAATCCAGTTTACGTGCACCTCCAATATGCAACTTTAAAAAGACAAACGTATTCCAACTCACTAAAAAGAAACAAAATGCAATTTCTTAAAAAACAAAAATAAAGAAAAACTGCCTGTTATCCAAGCACTTTTAATTAGAGGGTAATTGCTTCAGATAGAAACTGACATCCCAAATGGTTGTATTTTTCAGGTGAAGTCGAACATTGACTGTGTACATTATACAGTATAACACCTTTCCACATCAGCCGCATCGAAAGGGCACGGCTGTACAATGTTGGGAGTACATTTAACACGAGCATGTACCAGTAGCTAAACACAGCAGATTCTGAGGATGCAGAGTTTAAAAGAACAAAAAGGAATGAATCTGTTCAGAGAGGAAAGAGTTGTCAGACTGATGTAGGAGAAGCGTCCCTCCATCCAAACAATAAGAGAAACACTGATCAGTGGGATTGGGCTGTTTTCAGTCGCTCATGTCCATGTCTTCGTCTCGCTGGTCTTCGCTGTTGCCGTCCGACTCTCCGCGTCCCGCATCATCTGCGCTGTCTGCTTGAGGCTCTTTGGCCTGCGGTGATGAGGCGGTGTCAGAGTTCCTCTCTCGCTCTTCCTCGTGCTCGCTGTCGTAGCCCTGCTCTTCCTCATCGTAATCCCTGGTCACCTTCAGCACAGAAACAACGTACAATTCAAAAGCGAACTACACCCAAACATTCGTTGACAACATAACGCTGCAGCTGTTCCAGGAACTTGACGTCAGATTTGAATATGGGGGGGGTTTGTCCCTGAAAACATATGAAGTGTCATACCTTCAGATTTCCTTTGTCGCTGTCTGACTTCCTGTCTCGCTCCTTATCTTTGTCTTTGCTCTTCTTGCTGGTGGAACGTTCTCTTTTGTCTCGATTTTTGTCCCGATCATCTTTCCTGTCCCTGTCACGGTCTCGCTCGCGATCTTTATCCTTCTTTTTCTCTTTTTTATGTCTGAGAGTGACAGAACATGGTTGTTAGGTTATTGCTGGCTTGATTTATTGCATAAATCCGAGGTAAGTGTATAGTACCTGCGTGGAGACGGCGAGCGGGACAGTTTTCTCTTGGGTGATCGGGATTTCTTTGGAGAACGAGACATGCTGCGACTTCTCCGGTGCCGTTTACTGGAGGAACAAACATTTGCTGGTCAGAAAGAGCTTTTATCTGCTTAAAACTCCAAACAACATTCCATTATTTGGGAGGTGCACTTCGCATTTGGTCTAACTTTTCAGAGAAACAATAAATTAATGTGTATTGTATACTGTACATTGTATATAATTATTGTGTTGTGTAAGTATGTGTACATTTGATATGTAAATTGTGTTGTGTAAGTATGTTGTTTATTGTAATTGGTATATGTCTCATCACTGTCATGACTGCTAGTGTTGCTCGGAACTGCACACAAGAATTTCACCAACTGTTGCACTTGTGTACATGTAGTGTGACAATAAAGTGATTTGATTTGATTGATTTGAAATTGCTTATGTTCAGATGTCATTTTACATAACTCACAAAACCTTACCGGCTGGTACTGCGTGACCGTCTGGCACTACTGTAGCTCTTCGGTGGCGTTTTTGAGCGTTTCCTGATCTTGTCATCCTTCCTTCGATCCCTACATCAGAGACGAGACACAAAGATCTGCATGAGGAAGTGAACCACAGCTGCTCCAAATTACCCAAGAGCCGAATCCAATGTTTTATTTACTCAATAAAGCTAATTTTTTACGTGTATTTGGTGCTCATTGCTATACTGGCTCCTGCTCGGATGAGGACTCAAAACTCACCTGGACCTGGAGCGTCTGCTGCGATCCCTGGAATGAGACCTCCTCCTCCTGGGGCTCTTTGACCTCCTACGGCTCCTGGAGCGAGACCTCCGTCTGGAATGACTCTTAGAACGCCTGCAGTCGTATCATATTCAAATCAGACCATGACTGATGATATACATGATGATATTCCATATATGGATTTAAGCTCAATTACTACTTTTACACTGTTTGACCAATGAATTTTCCAGTTGTTTTGATATCGGTTTTACGGATTAGTCAACACCGATAGTTATTCTTTGGAACTATCCATTATCTGCAAAAACAGGGTTGCTGCAGAGTATTTAAAATCATATTTAAGAACTTTACGACCTAAACAAATATAAATAAAACTGTTTTCCACATAAATATCACATTAAAATGTATTTATGTTCCATTATATAAATACAAATATGAGGTCGGATTAATCGATTATCTGTCTTTCCACCACCACCTGGTTTCTGCAAAATCCACTATCGGAAGACATCTATTTTAAATTAGTCGTCAAACGCTCCATAAAAAAAAGTGTATTTGATTCAGACCGCTTTGCTAATCAATCACTGGAACTGATTCAAAACCAGTTTGACTGATTCATTGAGAATAACTCGAAACACAATGACTTGTGAACAGGTTTTTCCCAATAAAAGAGTGATATCTAGCCAATGAAATATTTGAGTTGAGCGCAGTCACAAAACAGTTCCATTCTGAGACCTGGAAAACACAATATTCAAGGCTTTCCTTGAGGTGGCTGCTTTTAAGAGCTGAATGTCCCACAAACCTGTGTCTTGAACGGGAACGGGACCTCCTGCGTCTGGATCTGGATCTCGAGCGCTTCCGTTTATCGTCCTTCTTACCTGAGGAAACACACTCCAATCATTTAACTCTGAACAGCAATAGAGGGCAGTTCACTCAGAAACATTCAAATATCTCAGTAGAAATGCACCGATCCGACATCTGGATCAGTATCAGCTCCAATACTGACATTTTTAGACGGATAGTTTATCGGTCTGATGAGTCCGATCCAAATCCGATACTGTGTTAGTCATGTTCGTTACTGTAATTGGACTAAATTGAACCAAAAAAAGAGACCTGAATCCTTTACAAGTCCAGAGACAAGTTGAGAAATTGCCCTTTTCTTTTCTACTGAAAACAGAGTGGAATTACGGTTCATTTAGCTGCTGCATTATCTAGTAAACAAGTTTTTCTTAATAGGCTATACATTTATATTGAAGTTTGTGTTTCTTGACATATTAAAGAGTAGCCCCAATTAGTATCACACAATGAGATTAAGGTATTCTAAACTGAATATGCAAAAAAAGAAAATGCTGGTATCGGCCAAGACTGAGTGTTCAGATATCGGTGCATCCCCGTCTCTGAGTGTGGTGCATCACTCACTTCCAGGCTCAATGGCAGCCGAGATCAGAGACTGCGCCTCTCTCACCCTCTTCATGGCCTCCTCGATCTCTTTATTTGATGCGTCAGCCTTCAATCCAGGAGTCAAGTTTAGCCCAGCGGTGAGAGGATTCAGCCTGCAATACCAGCAAGTCATTAATGAAAGACATCAGCCTTCAGGGAACATGCTGGATCCTCAATTAAATCAAGAACAAAGATTTTTGCTGATATTGATGAACTCACTTGGGGTCCATGGATGCCATTATCTTCATCAGTTGCTCAGCTGAAAAAGACTAAAAGGAGAAAAACATCAAACAGTGAAACCAGTCTGGTGCTCAATTCCTCAGGTCATCAGAGATGTGCTGGCTCTGTTCCAAACACTAGCAAGCTGCCTACATAGACAGCATAAGCACACGTCTGGCATTTTATTCAACACTGAAAAGAAAAAAATCCATCGGTTTAAAAATTAGTATTTGTACCCAATATTGGGTGTATAATGTATGATTTGGGTTTAGAGTATTGTGCCGTTCATTTAACAAACAGCTAACATCAGAATCTATGAGTGCAAGAGTCTCTTCTGGAATTAAAAGTCCATTCATTTACTCCATAGGCGAATTGATTATTAACAATAACTTATTAATCTTTAAAGACCGATCTACCGTGAGATCTGAGTTTGTTAATCGATGGTATATGCTTCTGTTGAAGACATCAGTCTATGTTATTTCAACCTCATTTTTTAAAAATCGTGATAAATAGAAGAATTTCTGGGTAAGAACTACACTACCCATAACCCTGAAGAGAGATCCACCAATCAGAGAATCGCAGCAAACCAAGTTGCTGTCCACTCCCATGATGCACTATGAATAAAGCAATAAAGTCACTGTCCCTACACTCTCAAACAACTCATTTGCACACATCTGTACATTTTGCAACAAACTTTTCCATTCAACAACTTGAAATCAACTGTATTTGATTACATCATTTGCAATGCTTCATGGGATTGTAGTTCATTCCGTCATTAATGGTGTTCAGTACAGTCTTGTATCTTAGTCTGATTTGCAAATACATTTTTGTAAATTTTTAAATGCTGCGATTCATCCCGGAGCTGATTGTTTGGTTAACAGCGCACAACTGTTTTATGAAGGATTTAATAAAATCACTACAGAAAAAAGAATAGGAAAAACACTTCAGCTAAATAGACGGCTAAAAAAAGTGGGCGGGCACTGTTGCATTGAGGAGCAATACTCCTGTAGATGTGGTAAATAAGGCTGAAGCAGCCATTAGAGTCTGGAACAGAGCCATTGTTGAATGAACACTGGTGTGAAACATGAGGATTTACATTTGGTGCTGCCATGGCCAGAGCTGCCATGGGATCCATGTTAGGCCCTCCAAGACCAATCTGAAAGACAAAACAGAACCAAAATATATCACCACGCTCCATTGAGGGCACTCATATAGCTATGTCTCCGGTTACACTGACTGACACTCACAGATTGGACCGGGTTTGGCGTGGGGAGAAGCCCTCCCCCTGGTAACAATCCTGCGACGGCATTGGCTGGGGCGAGCAGTGACAAAGCCTTGGACTCATCAGGAATCACTCCTGCAGGACGGAAAGCACAAAGTTAAACGCGGCCACGAGCGAACGCTCCACACACAGACAGACCCACAAAGTGTAACTTTCTTTTTCCAAGTCTACATTTTGCACTTTTCGCTTTTCAGAGGAAGCTAACACATGAGGTCCCTTACTAAAAAAAAAAAAAGCATCAAGTGCATAATACTACAAGAAAAAGAAATGACACTAGACACACTGCCAAGATGTTATCACCTGAACTCGATTTTTTAAGTCATGAACCAAATGTAAGCAAGCACAGCCGGATCTCCAGTGGGATGTGCTCTCAAGTTTCATAAGTTGTATAATGAACAAGCGATTCAGGTCGGCTGCTTCGCTATAAAGCACACAGAGACATCAAGATAGACAAAACAGAGTTTATGATTTGGGTGTCAGCATCAAATGACAGTTTATTCATCCACTGATGGTTTCACTTACCAGAACTAATGTACAAAAAACATGTATTAGAAGAGCTTTTGTTGGTGCTTTCAAAACTGCCTGAGGAGACAGATCTAAACTGGTCTAAAACTGGGGCTGGGGTAGAGAAATGCGTACAAAATCACTTAAACCGTGACAGGAGAGAATAACTGTCCTCATCCAGCAAAATCCCATTTTAAACTCAACTAGACTGAATTAAATGCTGAAGAAAATAACTCGAGTTAAATGAAAATGAGCGTTTTTGTGAGATGCATGGAATCCATTGGGTGTGCTTCTCTGAAATTAATATATTTCACTCCAAACACAGTCATCTTTGACACACAAACACAAGAGAGAGAGAGAGAGAGAGAGAGAGGGGGAGAGAGAGAGAGAAACAGGACAAGCTGCAGAAGACAAAACTGTTGGTTGGCATTGTCTGCTGGGCCTGGTTAACAGGACTTGCAGAACCAGGGAAAAGAACTGGAAAACACAACAACAAAAAACAGAAAACGACCGTTAAAAAGCTTCTTAGGCCCTTTTTCAGTCATGTGGAGAGGAACAAAAGAACATTCTAGACCATCAGACTGTTTATTTTTTTTACAAAAAAATAAAATAAAAAAAATGCAATATTCAAGGGAACTTGGACAAATATCACAATAACACACACAGGAAGGCTCTGAGTTTAGTTATCATTACGCACTTACGCGCTCAAGTGCTTTCAGGTGCATATCCCAAATTGCAAACACACTCATGCTGTAATTCCCTCAACTGAAATGAATCTTACCGTAGATTTACTAATGTCTGTAATTAGCATGCAACTGAATCAGAAATGTGGTTTTGGGTCTTAATATTTGTGTTTGCATTCAAAATATGCCAATCGCTCTTAGCCTTTGACCTCAGTTAAATAAATTCAGTTTGAAACATGGAGCACAAGAGAGAGGATTATAGTTTACAGCAGGAAAACACGTGGCCCGGCCGCTTTTATTTTTCTACAGGGCAGCAGAGGCTCACGCTCGGACATCTGCCGGCTCTGCAATTGCCTTGTTCACTATAAAAATCACACACACAAATCACAGAGAAAAGTTTAACAAAAAAATGAAACTAAACTGGAAAGGCAATGAGTTAAACATGAGTACCTGCCATTCAAGGATTTTATTCCCAACCACAGATTTTATTGCAGCCAATCACTCATTCATATAGTATGTTTCTGTAATATACCTCTGCACGTGTTGAAATGCAATGCCGTTACTGTATAGCTACACTCAGGGTAGAGTGACGGCCGTTGCACTAATCTCATCCCCTACACAGTGACGGAGTCGTCAATTAAACATCACAAAATGGGCACAAACCTTCAGCGAATGGGACGACGATCAGGGCTCTGTCCACGAAGACAGTGTTCGTCAGGTGCTGCGAAACGCCGACTGACTCCGGCTCGTTGAACTTTACAAAACAGACACGTGAAGTCACAGGCAAGGGAGAATCACTGAAAGAAAATATAGATGCTTTTGCCAGTTGTACACACAAGGAACACACACACACACCTCTTGCTTAGAAATGTTTAGCTCGATTTTAGCAAATCAACTGATGTTCTTCTATAAATGACAAAGGTTCATAATGCAGCTCAGTCTATAACTCTGAAATGCATCAATGGCCCATCAGAGCGGACTCCTCCAGCGTCCTACCTGTACTGCAGGTATGATGTGAAGCCAGATGTTTTTCGATGAGTGAAAAACAACAAAAGCACAGAACAGAAGTTAGCTACTGAAAAATAAACACCTAAAATATTGCCTACTGGAGAACTGACATCCTCAAATAGAGAAACAGGAGATTACCAACAATTACAATTATTCCACTTGTATCACCATGCCTAAAAACAACCCGCAAAAAGAGATTGTGTCATTTATCTGCTCAACTTTAACATCTAAGTTCAGCCAACCATGCAGATACGAGTGCGTACCTCAGTTGACGGGCATTTACGTAATAAATCAAAACAGTATTGACCTGTAAAATATGTAGGGCTGTCAATTTAGTGCGATTGATTATATGTAAAAATAGCGCAATTAATCATGCCCCCTGATCAGTTCGTAACTTCGTACATGGATGAAGTACGTATTAAAGTATGGAAAGTATTTTCCTTGCATCAGAGAAAGCTCTAAGTACATGTAACTTCATGTTTTTGTGAGCAGCAGCAGGGGGCAGCCAGCGCGCCTCAAACCTCACAAGCGGTCACTCAAAACGATCAGCTGGATGAAGCACAGTGATTGAGATGCACTTTTTCAAGCTTTTAACAAGCGTCCTAAAAACTTTACGTTAAAGACACTGAACACCATTGATAGGCTTTTAAAAGCGTTCATCTGATGCATAGGCACACAGACCCACAATTAAAAATAGTGCAGTCGGAACCTAAAATCGCAGGACAGATTAACAATCTCCATTGCAAAATAGATTTACTGGGGATTGTAGAATTTGTTCAATGATATGGAAATAAACAATATATTAACCTTTTTTTTTTTACTTTCTATCAATGCTTTACACCTCTGGCCCAATAATGCAATATATTTTACACTGAACTGCAACATTATAATTAAACATGTATTATTAGTATATATTTTTTATTTGTGGGCCTCAGCAAATATTGATATACACGATTCATTGTAATTAAATTAATTGGCACATCATGTAATTCTCAAAAAAATAAATACAATGTAATCGATAGACAGCCCTAAACAGAAGCTTAAAGTCTACTTCTGTATTTCAGAGTTCCCTCCCTTATTGACAAATCAAATTCCACGACTTTCCACGCATGTGTGTTTCTGGGTAATTATTTATTTGAATAACCAGACTGATTATCTGACAACAGCAGACTCCAGAGAACGACTCGCCCATGAGTCTGTTTTACTCTACATCAGAGCATTATCTCGATGGCTGATGAATGGATTTTTATGGTGCAGAGGAAACTAGAGTTCCCTGACTTTAAAGATTTGATCAACTTCTGTGACTCATCCAGGTTTTGAAAATACATTTTTAATTACCTGATACTCCCAGATGACTGTGTGAACACTTATTTAAATATTTGGCACGTTACATATAAACATCCTGATAACCTGTTAAACAGGCCAAACTAACCTCTGAACAGATGAGCGCTGCTATTTTATTTACTCAGTCTGCCTGTTAGTTTTAAACCAGTGGTCCATTTGGTAGGAATAGTTTGAATTCTTCTATGGATGTGTTGTATATGTGTACAGTGTTAAATGTGTATATATGGTGTTTTATAATAGACCTTCAAGTGAGAATAGATCCTCTATGGATGTGTTGTGTGTGTGTGTAATATATATATGTGTGTTTTATAATAGTTCCTTTACAGATATAGTGTTTTATAAATAAACCTTCAGGTGGGATTAGTTCCTCTATGGATGTGTTTATATAATGTTTTTTAATAGTTCCTCTATGGATATATATAGTGTTTTAAAATTGTTCCTTTATGGATATATGGTGTTTTATAATAGACCTTCAGGTGGGAATAGTTCCTCTATGGATGTGTGTGTATATATAGTGTTTTATAATAGTTCCTCTATGGATATATAGTGTTTTATAATCATTACTTTATGGATATATGGTGTTTTATAATAGACCTTCAGGTGGGAATAGTTCCTCTATGGATGTATTATATGTGTATAATGTTTTATAACAGATCCTCTATGGATATATAGTGTTTTTAATAGACCTTCAGGTGGGAATAGTTCCTCTATGGATGTATTATATGTGTATAATGTTTTATAACAGATCCTCTATGGATATATAGTGTTTTTAATAGACCTTCAGGGGGGAATAGTTCCTCTATGGCTATATTGTGTTTTTAATAGACCTTCAGGGGGGAATAGTTCCTCAATGGATATTTAGAATTTTATAATAGTTCCTCAATGGATATATAGTACTTTTAATAGACATTCAGGGGGGGAATAGTTCCTCAATGGATATATATATATATATATAGTATTTTATAATAGTTCCTAAATATAGTGTTTTTAATAGACATTCAGGGGGGAATAGTTCCTCAATGGATATATATATAGTATTTTATAATAGTTCCTAAATATAGTGTTTTTAATAGACATTCAGGGGGGAATAGTTCCTCAATGGATATATAGTATTTTATAATAGATCCTCAATGGATATATAGTATTTTATAATAGATCCTCAATGGATATATAGTGTTTTTAATAGACATTCAGGGGGGAATAGTTCCTCAATGGATATATAGTATTTTCTAATAGTTCCTCAATGGATATATAGTATTTTCTAATAGATCCTCAATGGATATATAGTATTTTCTAATAGTTCATCAATGGATATATAGTATTTTATAATAGTTCCTCGATGGATATATAGTATTTTATAATAGTTCCTCTAGGACTGTATAATATTTTGTAATAGTTCCTCTAGGAGTGTATGATATTTTGTAATAGTTCCTCTAGGAGTGTATGATATTTTGTAATAGTTCCTCTAGGAGTGTATGATATTTTGTAATAGTTCCTCTAGGAGTGTATAGTATTTTGTAATAGTTCCTCTAGGAGTGTATGATATTTTGTAATAGTTCCTCTAGGAGTGTATAATATTTTGAAATAGTTCCTCTAGGAGTGTATAGTATTTTGTAATAGTTCCTCTAGGAGTGTATGATATTTTGTAATAGTTCCTCTAGGAGTGTATAGTATTTTGTAATAGTTCCTCTAGGAGTGTATATGAGCGCATTTGCACGCACTCGATGAACTCTCTATAATATTACTCGTCAACATTTAAATTCGTCGCTTAAATAAAAGGCTAGTTTGTATATATTGATTTCTTGTTAATTTTATACTCACTCTGGAGGGAAGAGTTTGAGTTCGTCGATGTTTCCGATGAATCCGAACAGCGTTCTCATCTGCTCCGCCGTGCTGCTGGGCGACACATTCGTCACCTGAATCACATTCGTGCTGGACGTCATTGTGGCTCAGATCTGATGACGACGCACGTCAATCGAAAGGCATTTAAATCCGCCCGATCGATCCGTGTGTTAAAACACGCTTTTACTCGATTT